>NW_027461673.1:0-315765 GCF_050947455.1 Rhinoderma darwinii
ATTTAACTCCTTATATACAATTGCATTGCTATTACACAAGAGGAACTGTTTCTGTTGGTTTCGGACCAAAATTAGAAAAGAAGGAGTAAAAAGAAAAAAGTGCAAGTGTGAACGGAGACCAATGGTGTCTGGATAAAAAATCTTCAGAACCGGTTCTTATAGCTAATCTCTTATATGGGTCTGATTTTGGCTTATGTATAGAACACCTATTACCTAGATATCTCATCATGACATGTCATTGTGTGTAGAGGGGGATAAATTAATGGAAGTAATGTTATAAAAGTCTGTGTTGGTATCCTGGCCAGGAGACATTTTTTTAATTATGTACATCTAGTTTGAAACAAATGTGTTTGCTCAAACCCTTTTCTTTTCCTATAAAAAATCTTTGTATTATGGATAAAAGAGGAAAGAGATATATTTATATATGAAAAATCTTTAAAATATATTTTTATATGGAATTTAATAAAAATTTATATGAAATTATTCTTATCCCAAAGAGTGCCTGGTATGTTTTGGAAAATATTTTTTGTTTTTTTCTTTTTATATTTTATTCATACCTACTTATTGATCTAGTTTCCTGGATCCTAAATTACCATATTAGAGGGCGTTGTTACGTTCCAGGTACTTCCTTCCACCTTTCCAGGATATATTTACCTTGACGCCTTGCAGCAGCTCATTCGTCTGAGCCATGACTAAGAGCACAGTCAGTGCTTGAAACGCGTAGGCTTCTCTTCTTTTTTTGCCATTCCACCACCTTGTTACCCTCCTGGTGTTTCCGTTACTTTGTGTCATTGTTCGTGGATTATTTTCCAATAAAGTGGGAACCCAGTTTTCCCTTATCTACATTATACATCGCTGGATCCTTTCTCTTCGTTGCCATATTACATATACCCTGATGTACTCCTCACAGATTACATATACCCTGATGTACTCCTCACATATTACATATACCCTGATGTACTCCTCACAGATTACATATACCCTGATGTACTCCTCACAGATTACATATATCCTGATGTACTCCTCACAGATTACATATACCCTGATGTACTCCTCACAGATTACATATACCCTGATGTACTCCTCACAGATTACATATACCCTGATGTACTCCTCACATATTACATATACCCTGATGTACTCCACACATATTACATATACCCTGATGTACTCCTCCCATATTACATATACCCTGATGTACTCCTCACATATTACATATATCCTGATGTACTCCTCACAGATTACATATATCCTGATGTACTCCTCACAGATTACATATACCCTGATGTACTCCTCACAGATTACATATACCCTGATGTTCTCCTCACATATTACATATACCCTGAT
Source organism: Rhinoderma darwinii (assembly GCF_050947455.1). Taxonomy (NCBI): domain Eukaryota; kingdom Metazoa; phylum Chordata; class Amphibia; order Anura; family Rhinodermatidae; genus Rhinoderma; species Rhinoderma darwinii. Next base: position 1,348 of record NW_027461673.1, read on the forward strand.
GTACTCCACACATATTACATATACCCTGATGTAGTCATCACATATTACATATACCCTGATGTACTCCTCACAGATTACATATACCCTGATGTAGTCCTCACAGCTTACATATATCCTGATGTACTCCTCACAGATTACATATACCCTGATGTACTCCTCACATATTACATATACCCTGATGTACTCCTCACAGTTTACATATATCCTGATGTACTCCGCCCATCATACATATACCCTGATGTACTCCTCACATATTACATATACCCTGATGTACTCCTCACAGCTTACATATACCCTGATGTACTCCTCACATTTTACATATACCCTGATGTTCTCCTCACATATTCATATATCCTGATGTACTCCGCACAGCTTATATATATCCTGATGTACTCCGCACAGCTTACATATACCCTGATGTACTCCTCACAGATTACATATATCCTGCTGTACTGCTCACAGATTACATATACCCTGATGTACTCCTCACATATTACATATATCCTGATGTACTTCTCACGGACTAAATATACCCTGATGTACTCCTCACAGCTTACATATACCCTGATGTACTCCTCACATATTACATATACCCTGATGTACTCCTCACATATTACATATACCCTGATGTAGTCCTCACAGATTACATACACCCTGATGTAGTCCTCACATATTACATATATCCTGATGTACTCCTCACAGCTTACATATATCCTGATGTACTCCTCACAGATTACATATACCCTGATGTACTCCTCACATATTACATATACCCTGATGTACTCCTCACAGTTTACATATATCCTGATGTACTCCGCCCATCATACATATACCCTGATGTACTCCTCACATATTACATATACCCTGATGTACTCCTCACAGCTTACATATACCCTGATGTACTCCTCACAGCTTACATATACCCTGATGTACTCCTCACATTTTACATATACCCTGATGTTCTCCTCACATATTCATATATCCTGATGTACTCCGCACAGCTTATATATATCCTGATGTACTCCGCACAGTTTACATATACCCTGATGTACTCCTCACAGATTACATATATCCTGCTGTACTCCTCACAGATTACATATACCCTGATGTACTCCTCACATATTACATATACCCTGATGTACTCCTCACATATTACATTTACCCTGATGTACTCCTCACAGATTACATATACCCTGATGTACTCCTCACATATTACATATACCCTGATGTACTCCGCACATATTACATATATCCTGATGTACTCCTCACAGATTACATATACCCTGATGTACTCCTCACAGCTTACATATATCCTGATGTACTCCTCACAGCTTACATATATCCTGATGTACTCCTCACATATTACATATATCCTGATGTACTCTGCACAGATTACATATACCCTGATGTACTCCTCACATATTACCCTGATGTACTCCTCACATCTTACATATACCCTGATGTACTCCTCACAGATTACATATACCCGGATGTACTCCTCACAGATTACATATACCCTGATGTACTCCTCACATATTACATATATCCTGATGTACTCCTCACATCTTACATATACCCTGATGTACTCCTCACATATTACATATATCCTGATGTACACCTCACAGATTACATATACCCTGATGTACTCCGCACATCTTACATATACCCTGATGTACTCCTCACAGATTACACATATCCTGATGTACTCCTCACATATTACATATACCCTGATGTACTCTTCACATCTTACATATACCCTGATGTACTCCTCACAGATTACATATACCCGGATGTACTCCTCACAGAATACATATACCCTGATGTACTCCTCACATATTACATATACCCTGATGTACTCCTCACATATTACATATACCCTGATGTACTCCTCACATATTACATATACCCTGATGTACTCCTCACATATTACATATATCCTGATGTACTCCTCACAGATTACATATATCCTGATGTAGTCCTCACATCTTACATATATCCTGATGTACTCCTCACATATTACATATACCCTGATGTACTCCTCACATATTACATATACCCTGATGTACTCCTCACATATTACATATATCCTGATGTACTCCTCACAGATTACATATATCCCGATGTACTCCTCACATATTACATATACCCTGATGTACTACTTACATATTACATATACCCTGATGTACTCCTCACAGTTTACATATACCCTGATGTACTCCTCACATATTACATATATCCTGATGTACTCCTCACATCTTACATATACCCTGATGTACTCCTCACATATTACATATACCCTGATGTACTCCTCACATATTACATATATCCTGATGTACTCCTCACATCTTACATATACCCTGATGTACTCCTCACATATTACATATATCCTGATGTACTCCTCACATATTACATATATCCTGATGTACTCCTCACATATTACATATACCCTGATGTACTCCTCACATATTACATATACCCTGATGTACTCCTCACAGATTACATATATCCTGATGTACTCCTCACAGATTACATATACCCTGATGTACTCCTCACATATTACTTATACCCTGATGTACTCCTCACATATTACATATACACTGATGTACTCCTCACAGATTACATATACCCTGATGTACTCCTCACATCTTACATATACCCTGATGTACTCCTCACAGATTACATGTACCCTGATGTACTCCTCTCAGATTACATATACGCTGATGTACCCGCACATATTACATATACCCTGATGTACTCCTCACATATTACATATATCCTGATGTACTCCTCACAGCTTACATATATCCTGATGTACTCCTCACAGCTTACATATATCCTGATGTACTCCTCACAGATTACATATACCCTGATGTAATCCTCACAGATTACATATACCCTGATGTACTCCTCACATATTACATATATCCTGATGTACTTCTCACAGACTAAATATACCCTGATGTACTCCTCACAGCTTACATATACCCTGATGTACTCCTCACAAATTACATATACCCTGATGTACTCCTCACATATTACATATACCCTGATGTAGTCCTCACAGATTATATACACCCTGATGTACTCCTCCCATATTACATATATCCTGATGTACTCCTCACAGCTTACATATATCCTGATGTACTCCTCACAGCTTACATATATCCTGATGTACTCCTCACAGATTACATATACCCTGATGTACTCCTCACATATTACATATACCCTGATGTACTCCTCACATATTACATATACCCTGATGTACTCCTCACATATTACATATATCCTGATGTACTCCTCACATCTTACATATACCCTGATGTACTCCTCACATATTACATATATCCTGATGTACTCCTCACATATTACATATATCCTGATGTACTCCTCACATATTACATATACCCTGATGTACTCCTCACATATTACATATACCCTGATGTACTCCTCACAGATTACATATATCCTGATGTACTCCTCACAGATTACATATACCCTGATGTACTCCTCACATATTACTTATACCCTGATGTACTCCTCACATATTACATATACACTGATGTACTCCTCACAGATTACATATACCCTGATGTACTCCTCACAGATTACATATACCCTGATGTACTCCTCACAAATTACATATACCCTGATGTACTCCTCACATCTTACATATACCCTGATGTACTCCTCACAGATTACATGTACCCTGATGTACTCCTCTCAGATTACATATACGCTGATGTACCCGCACATATTACATATACCCTGATGTACTCCTCACATATTACATATATCCTGATGTACTCCTCACAGCTTACATATATCCTGATGTACTCCTCACAGCTTACATATATCCTGATGTACTCCTCACAGATTACATATACCCTGATGTACTCCTCACAGATTACATATACCCTGATGTACTCCTCACATATTACATATATCCTGATGTACTTCTCACAGACTAAATATACCCTGATGTACTCCTCACAGCTTACATATACCCTGATGTACTCCTCACAAATTACATATACCCTGATGTACTCCTCACATATTACATATACCCTGATGTAGTCCTCACAGATTATATACACCCTGATGTACTCCTCCCATATTACATATATCCTGATGTACTCCTCACAGCTTACATATATCCTGATGTACTCCTCACAGCTTACATATATCCTGATGTACTCCTCACAGATTACATATACCCTGATGTACTCCTCACATATTACATATACCCTGATGTACTCCTCACATATTACATATACCCTGATGTACTCCGCACATATTACATATATCCTGATGTACTCCGCACATATTACATATACCCTGATGTACTCCTCACAGATTACATATACCCTGATGTACTCCTCACATATTACATATACCCTGATGTACTCCTCACAGATTACATATACCCTGATGTACTCCTCACAGATTACATATATCCTGATGTACTCCTCACAGATTACATATACCCTGATGTACTCCACACATATTACATATACCCTGATGTAGTCATCACATATTACATATACCCTGATGTACTCCTCACAGCTTACATATACCCTGATGTACTCCTCACATTTTACATATACCCTGATGTTCTCCTCACATATTCATATATCCTGATGTACTCCGCACAGCTTATATATATCCTGATGTACTCCGCACAGCTTACATATACCCTGATGTACTCCTCACAGATTACATATATCCTGCTGTACTGCTCACAGATTACATATACCCTGATGTACTCCTCACATATTACATATATCCTGATGTACTTCTCACGGACTAAATATACCCTGATGTACTCCTCACAGCTTACATATACCCTGATGTACTCCTCACATATTACATATACCCTGATGTACTCCTCACATATTACATATACCCTGATGTAGTCCTCACAGATTACATACACCCTGATGTAGTCCTCACATATTACATATATCCTGATGTACTCCTCACAGCTTACATATATCCTGATGTACTCCTCACAGATTACATATACCCTGATGTACTCCTCACATATTACATATACCCTGATGTACTCCTCACAGTTTACATATATCCTGATGTACTCCGCCCATCATACATATACCCTGATGTACTCCTCACATATTACATATACCCTGATGTACTCCTCACAGCTTACATATACCCTGATGTACTCCTCACAGCTTACATATACCCTGATGTACTCCTCACATTTTACATATACCCTGATGTTCTCCTCACATATTCATATATCCTGATGTACTCCGCACAGCTTATATATATCCTGATGTACTCCGCACAGTTTACATATACCCTGATGTACTCCTCACAGATTACATATATCCTGCTGTACTCCTCACAGATTACATATACCCTGATGTACTCCTCACATATTACATATACCCTGATGTACTCCTCACATATTACATTTACCCTGATGTACTCCTCACAGATTACATATACCCTGATGTACTCCTCACATATTACATATACCCTGATGTACTCCGCACATATTACATATATCCTGATGTACTCCTCACAGATTACATATACCCTGATGTACTCCTCACAGCTTACATATATCCTGATGTACTCCTCACAGCTTACATATATCCTGATGTACTCCTCACATATTACATATACCCTGATGTACTCCTCACATATTACATATATCCTTATGTACTCTGCACAGATTACATATACCCTGATGTACTCCTCACATATTACATATACCCTGATGTACTCCTCACATATTACATATACCCTGATGTACTCCTCACAGATTACATATATCCTGATGTACTCCTCACAGATTACATATACCCTGATGTACTCCACACATATTACATATACCCTGATGTAGTCATCACATATTACATATACCCTGATGTACTCCTCACAGATTACATATACCCTGATGTAGTCCTCACAGCTTACATATATCCTGATGTACTCCTCACAGATTACATATACCCTGATGTACTCCTCACATATTACATATACCCTGATGTACTCCTCACAGTTTACATATATCCTGATGTACTCCGCCCATCATACATATACCCTGCTGTACTCCTCACATATTACATATACCCTGATGTACTCCTCACAGCTTACATATACCCTGATGTACTCCTCACATTTTACATATACCCTGATGTTCTCCTCACATATTCATATATCCTGATGTACTCCGCACAGCTTATATATATCCTGATGTACTCCGCACAGCTTACATATACCCTGATGTACTCCTCACAGATTACATATATCCTGCTGTACTGCTCACAGATTACATATATCCTGCTGTACTGCTCACAGATTACATATACCCTGATGTACTCCTCACATATTACATATACCCTGATGTACTCCTCACATATTACATATATCCTGATGTACTTCTCACGGACTAAATATACCCTGATGTACTCCTCACAGCTTACATATACCCTGATGTACTCCTCACATATTACATATACCCTGATGTACTCCTCACATATTACATATACCCTGATGTAGTCCTCACAGATTACATACACCCTGATGTAGTCCTCACATATTACATATATCCTGATGTACTCCTCACAGCTTACATATATCCTGATGTACTCCTCACAGATTACATATACCCTGATGTACTCCTCACATATTACATATACCCTGATGTACTCCTCACAGTTTACATATATCCTGATGTACTCCGCCCATCATACATATACCCTGATGTACTCCTCACATATTACATATACCCTGATGTACTCCTCACAGCTTACATATATCCTGATGTACTCCTCACATATTACATATACCCTGATGTACTCCTCACAGCTTACATATACCCTGATGTACTCCTCACATTTTACATATACCCTGATGTTCTCCTCACATATTCATATATCCTGATGTACTCCGCACAGCTTATATATATCCTGATGTACTCCGCACAGTTTACATATACCCTGATGTACTCCTCACATATTACATATACCCTGATGTACTCCTCACATATTACATATACCCTGATGTACTCCTCACATATTACATTTACCCTGATGTACTCCTCACAGATTACATATACCCTGATGTACTCCTCACATATTACATATACCCTGATGTACTCCGCACATATTACATATATCCTGATGTACTCCTCACATATTACATATACCCTGATGTACTCCTCACAGATTACATATACCCTGATGTACTCCTCACAGCTTACATATATCCTGATGTACTCCTCACAGCTTACATATATCCTGATGTACTCCTCACATATTACATATACCCTGATGTACTCCTCACATATTACATATATCCTGATGTACTCTGCACAGATTACATATACCCTGATGTACTCCTCACATATTACATATACCCTGATGTACTCCTCACATATTACATATACCCTGATGTACTCCTCACTGATTACATATATCCTGATGTACTCCTCACAGATTACATATACCCTGATGTACTCCTCACATATTACTTATACCCTGATGTACTCCTCACATCTTACATATAGCCTGATATACTCCTCACATATTACATATACACTGATTTACTCCTCACAGATTACATATACCCTAATGTACTCCTCACAGATAACATATACCCAAATGTACTCCGCACAGATTACATATACCCTGATGTACTCCTCACAGATTACATATACCCTGATGTACTCATCACAAATTACATATACCGATGTACTCCTCACATCTTACATATACCCTGATGTACTCCTCACAGATTACATGTACCCTGATGTACTCCTCTCAGATTACATATACCCTGATGTACCCGCACATATTACATATACCCTGATGTACTCCTCACATATTACATATATCCTGATGTACTCCTCACAGCTTACATATATCCTGATGTACTCCTCACAGCTTACATATATCCTGATGTACTCCTCACAGATTACATATACCCTGATGTACTCCTCACAGATTACATATACCCTGATGTACTCCTCACATATTACATATACCCTGATGTACTCCTCACATATTACATATACCCTGATGTAGTCCTCACAGATTACATACACCCTGATGTAGTCCTCACATATTACATATATCCTGATGTACTCCTCACAGTTTACATATATCCTGATGTACTCCTCACAGATTACATATACCCTGATGTACTCCTCACATATTACATATACCCTGATGTACTCCTCACAGATTACATATACCCTGATGTACTCCTCACAGATTACATATATCCTGATGTACTCCTCACATATTACATATACCCTGATGTACTCCACACATATTACATATACCCTGATGTAGTCATCACATATTACATATACCCTGATGTACTCCTCACAGATTACATATACCCTGATGTACTCCTCACATGTTACATATACCCTGATATACTCCTCACAGGTTACATATATCCTGATGTACTCCTCACATATTACATATACCCTGATGTACTCCTCACATATTACATATACCCTGATGTACTCCTCACATATTACATATACCCTGATGTACTCCGCACATATTACATATACCCTGATGTACTCCTCACATATTACATATACCCTGATGTACTCCTCACATATTACATATACCCTGATATACTCCTCACAGGTTACATATATCCTGATGTACTCCTCACATATTACATATACCCTGATGTACTCCTCACATATTACATATACCCTGATGTACTCCTCACATATTACATATACCCTGATGTACTCCGCACATATTACATATACCCTGATGTACTCCTCACATATTACATATACCCTGATGTACTCCTCACATCTTACATATACCCTGATGTACTCCGCCCAGCTTACATATACCGATGTACTCCTCACAGATTACATATACCCTGATGTACTCCTCACATATTACATATACCCTGATGTACTCCTCACATATTACATATACCCTGACGTACTCCTCACATCTTACATATACCCTGATGTACTCCGCACAGCTCACATATACCCTGATGTACTCCTCACAGATTACATATACCCTGATGTACTCCTCACATCTTACATATACCCTGATGTACTCCTCACAGATTACATATACCCGGATGTACTCCTCACAGATTACATATACCCTGATGTACTCCTCACATATTACATATATCCTGATGTACTCCTCACATCTTACATATACCCTGATGTACTCCTCACATATTACATATATCCTGATGTACTCCTCACATATTACATATACCCTGATGTACTCTTCACATCTTACATATACCCTGATGTACTCCTCACATATTACATATACCCTGATGTACTCCTCACATATTACATATACCCTGATGTACTCCTCACATATTACATATATCCTGATGTACTCCTCACAGATTACATATATCCTGATGTAGTCCTCACATCTTACATATATCCTGATGTAGTCCTCACATCTTACATATATCCTGATGTACTCCTCACATATTACATATACCCTGATGTACTCCTCACATATTACATATACCCTGATGTACTCCTCACATATTACATATATCCTGATGTACTCCTCACAGATTACATATATCCTGATGTACTCCTCACATATTACATATACCCTGATGTACTACTTACATATTACATATACCCTGATGTACTCCTCACAGTTTACATATACCCTGATGTACTCCTCACATATTACATATATCCTGATGTACTCCTCACATCTTACATATACCCTGATGTACTCCTCACATATTACATATACCCTGATGTACTCCTCACATATTACATATATCCTGATGTACTCCTCACATCTTACATATACCCTGATGTACTCCTCACATATTACATATATCCTGATGTACTCCTCACATATTACATATATCCTGATGTACTCCTCACATATTACATATACCCTGATGTACTCCTCACATATTACATATACCCTGATGTACTCCTCACAGATTACATATATCCTGATGTACTCCTCACAGATTACATATACCCTGATGTACTCCTCACATATTACTTATACCCTGATGTACTCCTCACATCTTACATATAGCCTGATGTACTCCTCACATATTACATATACACTGATGTACTCCTCACAGATTACATATACCCTGATGTACTCCTCACAGATTACATATACCCTGATGTACTCCTCACAAATTACATATACCCTGATGTACTCCTCACATCTTACATATACCCTGATGTACTCCTCACAGATTACATGTACCCTGATGTACTCCTCTCAGATTACATATACGCTGATGTACCCGCACATATTACATATACCCTGATGTACTCCTCACATATTACATATATCCTGATGTACTCCTCACAGCTTACATATATCCTGATGTACTCCTCACAGCTTACATATATCCTGATGTACTCCTCACAGATTACATATACCCTGATGTACTCCTCACAGATTACATATACCCTGATGTACTCCTCACATATTACATATATCCTGATGTACTTCTCACAGACTAAATATACCCTGATGTACTCCTCACAGCTTACATATACCCTGATGTACTCCTCACAAATTACATATACCCTGATGTACTCCTCACATATTACATATACCCTGATGTAGTCCTCACAGATTACATACACCCTGATGTACTCCTCCCATATTACATATATCCTGATGTACTCCTCACAGCTTACATATATCCTGATGTACTCCTCACAGATTACATATACCCTGATGTACTCCTCACATATTACATATACCCTGATGTACTCCTCACAGATTACATATACCCTGATGTACTCCTCACAGATTACATATATCCTGATGTACTCCACACATATTACATATACCCTGATGTAGTCATCACATATTACATATACCCTGATGTACTCCTCACAGATTACATATACCCTGATGTAGTCCTCACAGCTTACATATATCCTGATGTACTCCTCACAGATTACATATACCCTGATGTACTCCTCACATATTACATATACCCTGATGTACTCCTCACAGTTTACATATATCCTGATGTACTCCGCCCATCATACATATACCCTGATGTACTCCTCACATATTACATATACCCTGATGTACTCCTCACAGTTTACATATACCCTGATGTACTCCTCACAGATTACATATACCCTGATGTACTCCTCACATTTTACATATACCCTGATGTTCTCCTCACATATTCATATATCCTGATGTACTCCGCACAGCTTATATATATCCTGATGTACTCCGCACAGCTTACATATACCCTGATGTACTCCTCACAGATTACATATATCCTGCTGTACTCCTCACAGATTACATATACCCTGATGTACTCCTCACATATTACATATACCCTGATGTACTCCTCACATATTACATATATCCTGAAGTACTTCTCACGGACTAAATATACCCTGATGTACTCCTCACAGCTTACATATACCCTGATGTACTCCTCACATATTACATATACCCTGATGTACTCCTCACATATTACATATACCCTGATGTAGTCCTCACAGATTACATACACCCTGATGTAGTCCTCACATATAACATATATCCTGATGTACTCCTCACAGCTTACATATATCCTGATGTACTCCTCACAGATTACATATACCCTGATGTACTCCTCACATATTACATATACCCTGATGTACTCCTCACAGCTTACATATACCCTGATGTACTCCTCACAGATTACATATGCCCTGATGTACTCCTCACAGATTACATATACCCTGATGTACTCCTCACATATTACATATACCCTGATGTACTCCTCACAGCTTACATATACCCTGATGTACTCCTCACAGATTACATATGCCCTGATGTACTCCTCACAGATTACATATACCCTGATGTACTCCTCACATATTACATATACCCTGATGTACTCCTCACATATTACATATACCCTGATGTAGTCCTCACAGATTACATACACCCTGATGTAGTCCTCACATATTACATATATCCTGATGTACTCCTCACAGTTTACATATATCCTGATGTACTCCTCACAGATTACATATACCCTGATGTACTCCTCACATATTACATATACCCTGATGTACTCCTCACAGATTACATATACCCAGATGTACTCCTCACAGATTACATATATCCTGATGTACTCCTCACATATTACATATACCCTGATGTACTCCACACATATTACATATACCCTGATGTAGTCATCACATATTACATATACCCTGATGTACTCCTCACAGATTACATATACCCTGATGTACTCCTCACATGTTACATATACCCTGATATACTCCTCACAGGTTACATATATCCTGATGTACTCCTCACATATTACATATACCCTGATGTACTCCTCACATATTACATATACCCTGATATACTCCTCACAGGTTACATATATCCTGATGTACTCCTCACATATTACATATACCCTAATGTACTCCTCACATATTACATATACCCTGATGTACTCCTCACATATTACATATACCCTGATGTACTCCGCACATATTACATATACCCTGATGTACTCCTCACATATTACATATACCCTGATGTACTCCTCACAGGTTACATATACCCTGATATACTCCTCACAGGTTACATATATCCTGATGTACTCCTCACATATTACATATACCCTGATGTATTCTTCACATCTTACATATACCCTGATGTACTCCTCACATATTACATATACCCTGATGTACTCCTCACATATTACATATATCCTGATGTACTCCTCACAGATTACATATATCCTGATGTACTCCTCACAGATTACATATATCCTGATGTAGTCCTCACATCTTACATATATCCTGATGTACTCCTCACATATTACATATACCCTGATGTAGTCATCACATATTACATATACCCTGATGTACTCCTCACAGATTACATATACCCTGATGTACTCCTCACATATTACATATACCCTGATATACTCCTCACAGGTTACATATATCCTGATGTACTCCTCACATATTACATATACCCTGATGTACTCCTCACATATTACATATACCCTGATGTACTCCTCACAGATTACATATACCCTGATGTACTCCTCACATATTACATATACCCTGATGTACTCCTCACATATTACATATACCCTGATGTAGTCCTCACAGATTACATACACCCTGATGTAGTCCTCACATATTACATATATCCTGATGTACTCCTCACAGTTTACATATATCCTGATGTACTCCTCACAGATTACATATACCCTGATGTACTCCTCACATATTACATATACCCTGATGTACTCCTCACAGATTACATATACCCTGATGTACTCCTCACAGATTACATATACCCTGATGTAGTCATCACATATTACATATACCCTGATGTACTCCTCACATATTACATATACCCTGATGTAGTCCTCACAGATTACATACACCCTGATGTAGTCCTCACATATTACATATATCCTGATGTACTCCTCACAGTTTACATATATCCTGATGTACTCCTCACAGATTACATATACCCTGATGTAGTCATCACATATTACATATACCCTGATGTACTCCTCACATATTACATATACCCTGATGTACTCCTCACAGATTACATATACCCTGATGTACTCCTCACATATTACATACACCCTGATGTAGTCCTCACATATTACATATATCCTGATGTACTCCTCACAGTTTACATATATCCTGATGTACTCCTCACAGATTACATATACCCTGATGTACTCCTCACATATTACATATACCCTGATGTACTCCTCACAGATTACATATACCCTGATGTACTCCTCACAGATTACATATATCCTGATGTACTCCTCACAGATTACATATATCCTGATGTACTCCTCACATATTACATATACCCTGATGTACTCCTCACAGCTTACATATACCCTGATGTACTCCTCACATTTTACATATACCCTGATGTTCTCCTCACATATTCATATATCCTGATGTACTCCGCACAGCTTATATATATCCTGATGTACTCCGCACAGCTTACATATACCCTGATGTACTCCTCACAGATTACATATATCCTGCTGTACTGCTCACAGATTACATATATCCTGCTGTACTGCTCACAGATTACATATACCCTGATGTACTCCTCACATATTACATATACCCTGATGTACTCCTCACATATTACATATATCCTGATGTACTTCTCACGGACTAAATATACCCTGATGTACTCCTCACAGCTTACATATACCCTGATGTACTCCTCACATATTACATATACCCTGATGTACTCCTCACATATTACATATACCCTGATGTAGTCCTCACAGATTACATACACCCTGATGTAGTCCTCACATATTACATATATCCTGATGTACTCCTCACAGCTTACATATATCCTGATGTACTCCTCACAGATTACATATACCCTGATGTACTCCTCACATATTACATATACCCTGATGTACTCCTCACAGTTTACATATATCCTGATGTACTCCGCCCATCATACATATACCCTGATGTACTCCTCACATATTACATATACCCTGATGTACTCCTCACAGCTTACATATATCCTGATGTACTCCTCACATATTACATATACCCTGATGTACTCCTCACAGCTTACATATACCCTGATGTACTCCTCACATTTTACATATACCCTGATGTTCTCCTCACATATTCATATATCCTGATGTACTCCGCACAGCTTATATATATCCTGATGTACTCCGCACAGTTTACATATACCCTGATGTACTCCTCACAGATTACATATATCCTGCTGTACTCCTCACAGATTACATATACCCTGATGTACTCCTCACATATTACATATACCCTGATGTACTCCTCACATATTACATTTACCCTGATGTACTCCTCACAGATTACATATACCCTGATGTACTCCTCACATATTACATATACCCTGATGTACTCCGCACATATTACATATATCCTGATGTACTCCTCACATATTACATATACCCTGATGTACTCCTCACAGATTACATATACCCTGATGTACTCCTCACAGCTTACATATATCCTGATGTACTCCTCACAGCTTACATATATCCTGATGTACTCCTCACATATTACATATACCCTGATGTACTCCTCACATATTACATATATCCTGATGTACTCTGCACAGATTACATATACCCTGATGTACTCCTCACATATTACATATACCCTGATGTACTCCTCACATATTACATATACCCTGATGTACTCCTCACTGATTACATATATCCTGATGTACTCCTCACAGATTACATATACCCTGATGTACTCCTCACATATTACTTATACCCTGATGTACTCCTCACATCTTACATATAGCCTGATATACTCCTCACATATTACATATACACTGATTTACTCCTCACAGATTACATATACCCTAATGTACTCCTCACAGATAACATATACCCAAATGTACTCCGCACAGATTACATATACCCTGATGTACTCCTCACAGATTACATATACCCTGATGTACTCATCACAAATTACATATACCGATGTACTCCTCACATCTTACATATACCCTGATGTACTCCTCACAGATTACATGTACCCTGATGTACTCCTCTCAGATTACATATACCCTGATGTACCCGCACATATTACATATACCCTGATGTACTCCTCACATATTACATATATCCTGATGTACTCCTCACAGCTTACATATATCCTGATGTACTCCTCACAGCTTACATATATCCTGATGTACTCCTCACAGATTACATATACCCTGATGTACTCCTCACAGATTACATATACCCTGATGTACTCCTCACATATTACATATACCCTGATGTACTCCTCACATATTACATATACCCTGATGTAGTCCTCACAGATTACATACACCCTGATGTAGTCCTCACATATTACATATATCCTGATGTACTCCTCACAGTTTACATATATCCTGATGTACTCCTCACAGATTACATATACCCTGACGTACTCCTCACATATTACATATACCCTGATGTACTCCTCACAGATTACATATACCCTGATGTACTCCTCACAGATTACATATATCCTGATGTACTCCTCACATATTACATATACCCTGATGTACTCCACACATATTACATATACCCTGATGTAGTCATCACATATTACATATACCCTGATGTACTCCTCACAGATTACATATACCCTGATGTACTCCTCACATGTTACATATACCCTGATATACTCCTCACAGGTTACATATATCCTGATGTACTCCTCACATATTACATATACCCTGATGTACTCCTCACATATTACATATACCCTGATGTACTCCTCACATATTACATATACCCTGATGTACTCCGCACATATTACATATACCCTGATGTACTCCTCACATATTACATATACCCTGATGTACTCCTCACATATTACATATACCCTGATATACTCCTCACAGGTTACATATATCCTGATGTACTCCTCACATATTACATATACCCTGATGTACTCCTCACATATTACATATACCCTGATGTACTCCTCACATATTACATATACCCTGATGTACTCCGCACATATTACATATACCCTGATGTACTCCTCACATATTACATATACCCTGATGTACTCCTCACATCTTACATATACCCTGATGTACTCCGCCCAGCTTACATATACCGATGTACTCCTCACAGATTACATATACCCTGATGTACTCCTCACATATTACATATACCCTGATGTACTCCTCACATATTACATATACCCTGACGTACTCCTCACATCTTACATATACCCTGATGTACTCCGCACAGCTCACATATACCCTGATGTACTCCTCACAGATTACATATACCCTGATGTACTCCTCACATCTTACATATACCCTGATGTACTCCTCACAGATTACATATACCCGGATGTACTCCTCACAGATTACATATACCCTGATGTACTCCTCACATATTACATATATCCTGATGTACTCCTCACATCTTACATATACCCTGATGTACTCCTCACATATTACATATATCCTGATGTACACCTCACAGATTACATATACCCTGATGTACTCCGCACATCTTACATATACCCTGTTGTACTCCTCACAGATTACACATATCCTGATGTACTCCTCACATATTACATATACCCTGATGTACTCTTCACATCTTACATATACCCTGATGTACTCCTCACATATTACATATACCCTGATGTACTCCTCACATATTACATATACCCTGATGTACTCCTCACATATTACATATATCCTGATGTACTCCTCACAGATTACATATATCCTGATGTAGTCCTCACATCTTACATATATCCTGATGTAGTCCTCACATCTTACATATATCCTGATGTACTCCTCACATATTACATATACCCTGATGTACTCCTCACATATTACATATACCCTGATGTACTCCTCACATATTACATATATCCTGATGTACTCCTCACAGATTACATATATCCTGATGTACTCCTCACATATTACATATACCCTGATGTACTACTTACATATTACATATACCCTGATGTACTCCTCACAGTTTACATATACCCTGATGTACTCCTCACATATTACATATATCCTGATGTACTCCTCACATCTTACATATACCCTGATGTACTCCTCACATATTACATATACCCTGATGTACTCCTCACATATTACATATATCCTGATGTACTCCTCACATCTTACATATACCCTGATGTACTCCTCACATATTACATATATCCTGATGTACTCCTCACATATTACATATATCCTGATGTACTCCTCACATATTACATATACCCTGATGTACTCCTCACATATTACATATACCCTGATGTACTCCTCACAGATTACATATATCCTGATGTACTCCTCACAGATTACATATACCCTGATGTACTCCTCACATATTACTTATACCCTGATGTACTCCTCACATCTTACATATAGCCTGATGTACTCCTCACATATTACATATACACTGATGTACTCCTCACAGATTACATATACCCTGATGTACTCCTCACAGATTACATATACCCTGATGTACTCCTCACAAATTACATATACCCTGATGTACTCCTCACATCTTACATATACCCTGATGTACTCCTCACAGATTACATGTACCCTGATGTACTCCTCTCAGATTACATATACGCTGATGTACCCGCACATATTACATATACCCTGATGTACTCCTCACATATTACATATATCCTGATGTACTCCTCACAGCTTACATATATCCTGATGTACTCCTCACAGCTTACATATATCCTGATGTACTCCTCACAGATTACATATACCCTGATGTACTCCTCACAGATTACATATACCCTGATGTACTCCTCACATATTACATATATCCTGATGTACTTCTCACAGACTAAATATACCCTGATGTACTCCTCACAGCTTACATATACCCTGATGTACTCCTCACAAATTACATATACCCTGATGTACTCCTCACATATTACATATACCCTGATGTAGTCCTCACAGATTACATACACCCTGATGTACTCCTCCCATATTACATATATCCTGATGTACTCCTCACAGCTTACATATATCCTGATGTACTCCTCACAGATTACATATACCCTGATGTACTCCTCACATATTACATATACCCTGATGTACTCCTCACAGATTACATATACCCTGATGTACTCCTCACAGATTACATATATCCTGATGTACTCCACACATATTACATATACCCTGATGTAGTCATCACATATTACATATACCCTGATGTACTCCTCACAGATTACATATACCCTGATGTAGTCCTCACAGCTTACATATATCCTGATGTACTCCTCACAGATTACATATACCCTGATGTACTCCTCACATATTACATATACCCTGATGTACTCCTCACAGTTTACATATATCCTGATGTACTCCGCCCATCATACATATACCCTGATGTACTCCTCACATATTACATATACCCTGATGTACTCCTCACAGTTTACATATACCCTGATGTACTCCTCACAGATTACATATACCCTGATGTACTCCTCACATTTTACATATACCCTGATGTTCTCCTCACATATTCATATATCCTGATGTACTCCGCACAGCTTATATATATCCTGATGTACTCCGCACAGCTTACATATACCCTGATGTACTCCTCACAGATTACATATATCCTGCTGTACTCCTCACAGATTACATATACCCTGATGTACTCCTCACATATTACATATACCCTGATGTACTCCTCACATATTACATATATCCTGAAGTACTTCTCACGGACTAAATATACCCTGATGTACTCCTCACAGCTTACATATACCCTGATGTACTCCTCACATATTACATATACCCTGATGTACTCCTCACATATTACATATACCCTGATGTAGTCCTCACAGATTACATACACCCTGATGTAGTCCTCACATATAACATATATCCTGATGTACTCCTCACAGCTTACATATATCCTGATGTACTCCTCACAGATTACATATACCCTGATGTACTCCTCACATATTACATATACCCTGATGTACTCCTCACAGTTTACATATACCCTGATGTACTCCTCACAGATTACATATGCCCTGATGTACTCCTCACAGATTACATATACCCTGATGTACTCCTCACATATTACATATACCCTGATGTATTCCTCACATATTACATATACCCTGATGTAGTCCTCACAGATTACATACACCCTGATGTAGTCCTCACATATTACATATATCCTGATGTACTCCTCACAGTTTACATATATCCTGATGTACTCCTCACAGATTACATATACCCTGATGTACTCCTCACATATTACATATACCCTGATGTACTCCTCACAGATTACATATACCCAGATGTACTCCTCACAGATTACATATATCCTGATGTACTCCTCACATATTACATATACCCTGATGTACTCCACACATATTACATATACCCTGATGTAGTCATCACATATTACATATACCCTGATGTACTCCTCACAGATTACATATACCCTGATGTACTCCTCACATGTTACATATACCCTGATATACTCCTCACAGGTTACATATATCCTGATGTACTCCTCACATATTACATATACCCTGATGTACTCCTCACATATTACATATACCCTGATATACTCCTCACAGGTTACATATATCCTGATGTACTCCTCACATATTACATATACCCTAATGTACTCCTCACATATTACATATACCCTGATGTACTCCTCACATATTACATATACCCTGATGTACTCCGCACATATTACATATACCCTGATGTACTCCTCACATATTACATATACCCTGATGTACTCCTCACAGGTTACATATACCCTGATATACTCCTCACAGGTTACATATATCCTGATGTACTCCTCACATATTACATATACCCTGATGTATTCTTCACATCTTACATATACCCTGATGTACTCCTCACATATTACATATACCCTGATGTACTCCTCACATATTACATATATCCTGATGTACTCCTCACAGATTACATATATCCTGATGTACTCCTCACAGATTACATATATCCTGATGTAGTCCTCACATCTTACATATATCCTGATGTACTCCTCACATATTACATATACCCTGATGTAGTCATCACATATTACATATACCCTGATGTACTCCTCACAGATTACATATACCCTGATGTACTCCTCACATATTACATATACCCTGATATACTCCTCACAGGTTACATATATCCTGATGTACTCCTCACATATTACATATACCCTGATGTACTCCTCACATATTACATATACCCTGATGTACTCCTCACAGATTACATATACCCTGATGTACTCCTCACATATTACATATACCCTGATGTACTCCTCACATATTACATATACCCTGATGTAGTCCTCACAGATTACATACACCCTGATGTAGTCCTCACATATTACATATATCCTGATGTACTCCTCACAGTTTACATATATCCTGATGTACTCCTCACAGATTACATATACCCTGATGTACTCCTCACATATTACATATACCCTGATGTACTCCTCACAGATTACATATACCCTGATGTACTCCTCACAGATTACATATACCCTGATGTAGTCATCACATATTACATATACCCTGATGTACTCCTCACATATTACATATACCCTGATGTAGTCCTCACAGATTACATACACCCTGATGTAGTCCTCACATATTACATATATCCTGATGTACTCCTCACAGTTTACATATATCCTGATGTACTCCTCACAGATTACATATACCCTGATGTAGTCATCACATATTACATATACCCTGATGTACTCCTCACATATTACATATACCCTGATGTACTCCTCACAGATTACATATACCCTGATGTACTCCTCACATATTACATACACCCTGATGTAGTCCTCACATATTACATATATCCTGATGTACTCCTCACAGTTTACATATATCCTGATGTACTCCTCACAGATTACATATACCCTGATGTACTCCTCACATATTACATATACCCTGATGTACTCCTCACAGATTACATATACCCTGATGTACTCCTCACAGATTACATATATCCTGATGTACTCCTCACATATTACATATACCCTGATGTACTCCACACATATTACATATACCCTGATGTAGTCATCACATATTACATATACCCTGATGTACTCCGCACAGATTACATATACCCTGATGTACTCCTCACATATTACATATACCCTGATGTACTCCTCACAGGTTACATATATCCTGATGTACTCCTCACATATTACATATACCCTGATGTACTCCTCACATATTACATATACCCTGATGTACTCCTCACATATTACATATACCCTGATGTACTCCGCACATATTACATATACCCTGATGTACTCCTCACATATTACATATACCCTGATGTACTCCTCACATATTACATATACCCTGATATACTCCTCACAGGTTACATATATCCTGATGTACTCCTCACATATTACATATACCCTGATGTACTCTTCACATCTTACATATACCCTGATGTACTCCTCACATATTACATATACCCTGATGTACTCCTCACATATTACATATACCCTGATGTACTCCTCACATATTACATATATCCTGATGTACTCCTCACAGATTACATATATCCTGATGTAGTCCTCACATCTTACATATATCCTGATGTACTCCTCACATATTACATATACCCTGATGTAGTCATCACATATTACATATACCCTGATGTACTCCTCACAGATTACATATACCCTGATGTACTCCTCACATATTACATATACCCTGATATACTCCTCACAGGTTACATATATCCTGATGTACTCCTCACATATACATATACCCTGATGTACTCCTCACATATTACATATACCCTGATGTACTCCTCACATATTACATATACCCTGATGTACTCCGCACATATTACATATACCCTGATGTACTCCTCACATATTACATATACCCTGATGTACTCCTCACATGTTACATATACCCTGATATACTCCTCACAGGTTACATATATCCTGATGTACTCCTCACATATTACATATACCCTGATGTACTCCTCACATATTACATATATCCTGATGTACTCCTCACATCTTACATATACCCTGATGTACTCCGCACATATTACATATACCCTGATGTACTCCTCACATCTTACATATACCCTGATGTACTCCGCCCAGCTTACATATACCGATGTACTCCTCACAGATTACATATACCCTGATGTACTCCTCACATATTACATATACCCTGATGTACTCCTCACATATACCCTGATGTACTCCTCACATCTTACATATACCCTGATGTACTCCGCACAGCTCACATATACCCTGATGTACTCCTCACAGATTACATATACCCTGATGTACTCCTCACATCTTACATATACCCTGATGTACTCCTCACAGATTACATATACCCTGATGTACTCCTCACAGATTACATATACCCTGATGTACTCCTCACATATTACATATATCCTGATGTACTCCTCACATCTTACATATACCCTGATGTACTCCTCACATATTACATATATCCTGATGTACACCTCACAGATTACATATACCCTGATGTACTCCGCACATCTTACATATACCCTGATGTACTCCTCACAGATTACATATACCCTGATGTACCCCTCACATATTACATATACCCTGATGTACTCCTCACATATTATATATATCCTGATGTACTCCTCACAGATTACATATATCCTGATGTAGTCCTCACATCTTACATATATCCTGATGTACTCCTCACATATTACATATACCCTGATGTACTCCTCACATATTACATATACCATGATGTACTCCTCACATATTACATATATCCTGATGTACTCCTCACAGATTACATATATCCTGATGTACTCCTCACATATTACATATACCCTGATGTACTACTTACATATTACATATACCCTGATGTACTCCTCACAGTTTACATATACCCTGATGTACTCCTCACATAATACATATATCCTGATGTACTCCTCACATCTTACATATACCCTGATGTACTCCTCACATATTACATATACCCTGATGTACTCCTCACATATTACATATATCCTGATGTACTCCTCACATCTTACATATACCCTGATGTACTCCTCACATATTACATATATCCTGATGTACACCTCACAGATTACATATACCCTGATGTACTCCGCACATCTTACATATACCCTGATGTACTCCTCACAGATTACACATATCCTGATGTACTCCTCACATATTACATATACCCTGATGTACTCTTCACATCTTACATATACCCTGATGTACTCCTCACATATTACATATACCCTGATGTACTCCTCACATATTACATATACCCTGATGTACTCCTCACATATTACATATATCCTGATGTACTCCTCACAGATTACATATATCCTGATGTAGTCCTCACATCTTACATATATCCTGATGTACTCCTCACATATTACATATACCATGATGTACTCCTCACATATTACATATATCCTGATGTACTCCTCACAGATTACATATATCCTGATGTACTCCTCACAGATTACATATACCCTGATGTACTACTTACATATTACATATACCCTGATGTACTCCTCACAGTTTACATATACCCTGATGTACTCCTCACATATTACATATATCCTGATGTACTCCTCACATCTTACATATACCCTGATGTACTCCTCACATATTACATATACCCTGATGTACTCCTCACATATTACATATATCCTGATGTACTCCTCACATATTACATATATCCTGATGTACTCCTCACATATTACATATACCCTGATGTACTCCTCACATATTACATATACCCTGATGTACTCCTCACATATTACATATACCCTGAAGTACTCCTCACATCTTACATATATCCTGAAGTACTCCTCACATATTACATATACCCTGATGTACTCCTCACATATTACATATACCCTGATGTACTCCTCACATATTACATATACCCTGATGTACTCCTCACAGATTACATATATCCTGATGTACTCCTCACATATTACATATACCCTGATGTACTCCGCACAGATTACATATACCCTGATGTACTCCTCACAGATTACATATACACTGATGTACTCCTCACATATTACATATATCCTGATGTACTCCTCACATATTACATATACCCTGATGTACTCCTCACATATTACATATACCCTGATGTACTCCGCACAGATTACATATACCCTGATGTACTCCTCACATATTACATATAACCTGATGTACTCCTCACATATTACATATACCCTGATGTACTCCGCACATATTACATATACCCTGATGTACTCCTCACATATTACATATAACCTGATGTACTCCTCACATATTACATATACCCTGATGTACTCCTCACATATTACATATACCCTTATGTACTCCTCACAGATTACATATACCCTGATGTACTCCTCACAGATTACATATACCCTGATGTACTCCTCACAGATTACATATACCCTGATGTACTCCTCACATATTACATATACCCTGATGTACTCCTCACATATTACATATACCCTGATGTACTCCTCACAGATTACATATACCCTGATGTACTCCTCACAGATTACATATACCCTGATGTACTCCTCACAGATTACATATACCCTGATGTACTCCTCACATATTACATATACCCTGATGTACTCCTCACAGATTACATATACCCTGATGTACTCCTCACATATTACATATACCCTGATGTACTCCTCACATATTACATATACCCTGATGTAGTCCTCACATATTACATATATCCTGATGTACTCCTCACAGTTTACATATATCCTGATGTACTCCTCACAGATTACATATACCCTGATGTACTCCTCACATATTACATATACCCTGATGTACTCCTCACAGATTACATATACCCTGATGTACTCCTCACAGATTACATATACCCTGATGTAGTCATCACATATTACATATACCCTGATGTACTCCTCACATATTACATATACCCTGATGTAGTCCTCACAGATTACATACACCCTGATGTAGTCCTCACATATTACATATATCCTGATGTACTCCTCACAGTTTACATATATCCTGATGTACTCCTCACAGATTACATATACCCTGATGTAGTCATCACATATTACATATACCCTGATGTACTCCTCACATATTACATATACCCTGATGTACTCCTCACAGATTACATATACCCTGATGTACTCCTCACATATTACATACACCCTGATGTAGTCCTCACATATTACATATATCCTGATGTACTCCTCACAGTTTACATATATCCTGATGTACTCCTCACAGATTACATATACCCTGATGTACTCCTCACATATTACATATACCCTGATGTACTCCTCACAGATTACATATACCCTGATGTACTCCTCACAGATTACATATATCCTGATGTACTCCTCACATATTACATATACCCTGATGTACTCCACACATATTACATATACCCTGATGTAGTCATCACATATTACATATACCCTGATGTACTCCGCACAGATTACATATACCCTGATGTACTCCTCACATATTACATATACCCTGATGTACTCCTCACAGGTTACATATATCCTGATGTACTCCTCACATATTACATATACCCTGATGTACTCCTCACAGATTACATATATCCTGATGTACTCCTCACATATTACATATACCCTGATGTACTCCGCACAGATTACATATACCCTGATGTACTCCTCACAGATTACATATACACTGATGTACTCCTCACATATTACATATATCCTGATGTACTCCTCACATATTACATATACCCTGATGTACTCCTCACATATTACATATACCCTGATGTACTCCGCACAGATTACATATACCCTGATGTACTCCTCACATATTACATATAACCTGATGTACTCCTCACATATTACATATACCCTGATGTACTCCGCACATATTACATATACCCTGATGTACTCCTCACATATTACATATAACCTGATGTACTCCTCACATATTACATATACCCTGATGTACTCCTCACATATTACATATACCCTTATGTACTCCTCACAGATTACATATACCCTGATGTACTCCTCACAGATTACATATACCCTGATGTACTCCTCACAGATTACATATACCCTGATGTACTCCTCACATATTACATATACCCTGATGTACTCCTCACATATTACATATACCCTGATGTACTCCTCACAGATTACATATACCCTGATGTACTCCTCACAGATTACATATACCCTGATGTACTCCTCACAGATTACATATACCCTGATGTACTCCTCACATATTACATATACCCTGATGTACTCCTCACAGATTACATATACCCTGATGTACTCCTCACATATTACATATACCCTGATGTACTCCTCACATATTACATATACCCTGATGTACTCCTCACAGATTACATATACCCTGATGTACTCCTCACATATTACATATACCCTGATGTACTCCTCACAGATTACATATACCCTGATGTACTCCTCACAGATTACATATACCCCTATGTAGTCATCACATATTACATATACCCTGATGTACTCCTCACATATTACATATACCCTGATGTAGTCCTCACAGATTACATACACCCTGATGTAGTCCTCACATATTACATATATCCTGATGTACTCCTCACAGTTTACATATATCCTGATGTACTCCTCACAGATTACATATACCCTGATGTAGTCATCACATATTACATATACCCTGATGTACTCCTCACATATTACATATACCCTAATGTACTCCTCACAGATTACATATACCCTGATGTACTCCTCACATATTACATACACCCTGATGTAGTCCTCACATATTACATATATCCTGATGTACTCCTCACAGTTTACATATATCCTGATGTACTCCTCACAGATTACATATACCCTGATGTACTCCTCACATATTACATATACCCTGATGTACTCCTCACAGATTACATATACCCTGATGTACTCCTCACAGATTACATATATCTGATGTACTCCTCACATATTACATATACCCTGATGTACTCCACACATATTACATATACCCTGATGTAGTCATCACATATTACATATACCCTGATGTACTCCGCACAGATTACATATACCCTGATGTACTCCTCACATATTACATATACCCTGATGTACTCCTCACAGGTTACATATATCCTGATGTACTCCTCACATATTACATATACCCTTATGTACTCCTCACATATTACATATACCCTGATGTACTCCTCACATATTACATATACCCTGATGTACTCCGCACATATTACATATACCCTGATGTACTCCTCACATATTACATATACCCTGATGTACTCCTCACATATTACATATACCCTGATATACTCCTCACAGGTTACATATATCCTGATGTACTCCTCACATATTACATATACCCTGATGTACTCTTCACATCTTACATATACCCTGATGTACTCCTCACATATTACATATACCCTGATGTACTCCTCACATATTACATATACCCTGATGTACTCCTCACATATTACATATATCCTGATGTACTCCTCACAGATTACATATATCCTGATGTAGTCCTCACATCTTACATATATCCTGATGTACTCTCCTCACATATTACATATACCCTGATGTAGTCATCACATATTACATATACCCTGATGTACTCCTCACAGATTACATATACCCTGATGTACTCCTCACATATTACATATACCCTGATATACTCCTCACAGGTTACATATATCCTGATGTACTCCTCACATCTTACATATACCCTGATGTACTCCGCACATATTACATATACCCTGATGTACTCCTCACATCTTACATATACCCTGATGTACTCCGCCCAGCTTACATATACCGATGTACTCCTCACAGATTACATATACCCTGATGTACTCCTCACATATTACATATACCCTGATGTACTCCTCACATATTACATATACCCTGATGTACTCCTCACATCTTACATATACCCTGATGTACTCCGCACAGCTCACATATACCCTGATGTACTCCTCACAGATTACATATACCCTGATGTACTCCTCACATCTTACATATACCCTGATGTACTCCTCACAGATTACATATACCCTGATGTACTCCTCACAGATTACATATACCCTGATGTACTCCTCACATATTACATATATCCTGATGTACTCCTCACATCTTACATATACCCTGATGTACTCCTCACATATTACATATATCCTGATGTACACCTCACAGATTACATATACCCTGATGTACTCCGCACATCTTACATATACCCTGATGTACTACTTACATATTACATATACCCTGATGTACTCCTCACAGTTTACATATACCCTGATGTACTCCTCACATATTACATATATCCTGATGTACTCCTCACATCTTACATATACCCTGATGTACTCCTCACATATTACATATACCTGATGTACTCCTCACATATTACATATATCCTGATGTACTCCTCACATCTTACATATACCCTGATGTACTCCTCACATATTACATATATCCTGATGTACACCTCACAGATTACATATACCCTGATGTACTCCGCACATCTTACATATTCCCTGATGTACTCCTCACAGATTACACATATCCTGATGTACTCCTCACATATTACATATACCCTGATGTACTCTTCACATCTTACATATACCCTGATGTACTCCTCACATATTACATATACCCTGATGTACTCCTCACATATTACATATACCCTGATGTACTCCTCACATATTACATATATCCTGATGTACTCCTCACAGATTACATATATCCTGATGTAGTCCTCACATCTTACATATATCCTGATGTACTCCTCACATATTACATATACCATGATGTACTCCTCACATATTACATATATCCTGATGTACTCCTCACAGATTACATATATCCTGATGTACTCCTCACAGATTACATATACCCTGATGTACTACTTACATATTACATATACCCTGATGTACTCCTCACAGTTTACATATACCCTGATGTACTCCTCACATATTACATATATCCTGATGTACTCCTCACATCTTACATATACCCTGATGTACTCCTCACATATTACATATACCCTGATGTACTCCTCACATATTACATATATCCTGATGTACTCCTCACATATTACATATATCCTGATGTACTCCTCACATATTACATATACCCTGATGTACTCCTCACATATTACATATACCCTGATGTACTCCTCACATATTACATATACCCTGAAGTACTCCTCACATCTTACATATATCCTGAAGTACTCCTCACATATTACATATACCCTGATGTACTCCTCACATATTACATATACCTGATGTACTCCTCACATATTACATATACCCTGATGTACTCCTCACAGATTACATATATCCTGATGTACTCCTCACATATTACATATACCCTGATGTACTCCGCACAGATTACATATACCCTGATGTACTCCTCACAGATTACATATACACTGATGTACTCCTCACATATTACATATATCCTGATGTACTCCTCACATATTACATATACCCTGATGTACTCCTCACATATTACATATACCCTGATGTACTCCGCACAGATTACATATACCCTGATGTACTCCTCACATATTACATATAACCTGATGTACTCCTCACATATTACATATACCCTGATGTACTCCGCACATATTACATATACCCTGATGTACTCCTCACATATTACATATAACCTGATGTACTCCTCACATATTACATATACCCTGATGTACTCCTCACATATTACATATACCCTTATGTACTCCTCACAGATTACATATACCCTGATGTACTCCTCACAGATTACATATACCCTGATGTACTCCTCACAGATTACATATACCCTGATGTACTCCTCACATATTACTATACCCTGATGTACTCCTCACATATTACATATACCCTGATGTACTCCTCACAGATTACATATACCCTGATGTACTCCTCACAGATTACATATACCCTGATGTACTCCTCACATATTACATATACCCTGATGTACTCCTCACAGATTACATATACCCTGATGTACTCCTCACATATTACATATACCCTGATGTACTCCTCACAGATTACATATACCCTGATGTACTCCTCACAGATTACATATACCCTGATGTACTCCTCACAGATTACATATACCCTGATGTACTCCTCACATATTACATATACCCTGATGTACTCCTCACAGATTACATATACCCTGATGTACTCCTCACATATTACATATACCCTGATGTACTCCTCACATATTACATATACCCTGATGTAGTCCTCACAGATACATACACCCTGATGTAGTCCTCACATATTACATATATCCTGATGTACTCCTCACAGTTTACATATATCCTGATGTACTCCTCACAGATTACATATACCCTGATGTACTCCTCACATATTACATATACCCTGATGTACTCCTCACAGATTACATATACCCTGATGTACTCCTCACAGATTACATATACCCCTATGTAGTCATCACATATTACATATACCCTGATGTTACTCCTCACATATTACATATACCCTGATGTAGTCCTCACAGATTACATACACCCTGATGTAGTCCTCACATATTACATATATCCTGATGTACTCCTCACAGTTTACATATATCCTGATGTACTCCTCACAGATTACATATACCCTGATGTAGTCATCACATATTACATATACCCTGATGTACTCCTCACATATTACATATACCCTGATGTACTCCTCACAGATTACATATACCCTGATGTACTCCTCACATATTACATACACCCTGATGTAGTCCTCACATATTACATATATCCTGATGTACTCCTCACAGTTTACATATATCCTGATGTACTCCTCACAGATTACATATACCCTGATGTACTCCTCACATATTACATATACCCTGATGTACTCCTCACAGATTACATATACCCTGATGTACTCCTCACAGATTACATATATCCTGATGTACTCCTCACATATTACATATACCCTGATGTACTCCACACATATTACATATACCCTGATGTAGTCATCACATATTACATATACCCTGATGTACTCCTCACATATTACATATATCCTGAAGTACTTCTCACGGACTAAATATACCCTGATGTACTCCTCACAGCTTACATATACCCTGATGTACTCCTCACATATTACATATACCCTGATGTACTCCTCACATATTACATATACCCTGATGTAGTCCTCACAGATTACATACACCCTGATGTAGTCCTCACATATAACATATATCCTGATGTACTCCTCACAGCTTACATATATCCTGATGTACTCCTCACAGATTACATATACCCTGATGTACTCCTCACATATTACATATACCCTGATGTACTCCTCACAGTTTACATATACCCTGATGTACTCCTCACAGATTACATATGCCCTGATGTACTCCTCACAGATTACATATACCCTGATGTACTCCTCACATATTACATATACCCTGATGTAATCCTCACATATTACATATACCCTGATGTAGTCCTCACAGATTACATACACCCTGATGTAGTCCTCACATATTACATATATCCTGATGTACTCCTCACAGTTTACATATATCCTGATGTACTCCTCACAGATTACATATACCCTGATGTACTCCTCACATATTACATATACCCTGATGTACTCCTCACATATTACATATACCCTGATGTACTCCTCACATATTACATATACCCTGATGTACTCCGCACAGATTACATATACCCTGATGTACTCCTCACATATTACATATAACCTGATGTACTCCTCACATATTACATATACCCTGATGTACTCCGCACATATTACATATACCCTGATGTACTCCTCACATATTACATATAACCTGATGTACTCCTCACATATTACATATACCCTGATGTACTCCTCACATATTACATATACCCTTATGTACTCCTCACAGATTACATATACCCTGATGTACTCCTCACAGATTACATATACCCTGATGTACTCCTCACAGATTACATATACCCTGATGTACTCCTCACATATTACATATACCCTGATGTACTCCTCACATATTACATATACCCTGATGTACTCCTCACAGATTACATATACCCTGATGTACTCCTCACAGATTACATATACCCTGATGTACTCCTCACATATTACATATACCCTGATGTACTCCTCACAGATTACATATACCCTGATGTACTCCTCACATATTACATATACCCTGATGTACTCCTCACAGATTACATATACCCTGATGTACTCCTCACAGATTACATATACCCTGATGCACTCCTCACAGATTACATATACCCTGATGTACTCCTCACATATTACATATACCCTGATGTACTCCTCACAGATTACATATACCCTGATGTACTCCTCACATATTACATATACCCTGATGTACTCCTCACATATTACATATACCCTGATGTAGTCCTCACAGATTACATACACCCTGATGTAGTCCTCACATATTACATATATCCTGATGTACTCCTCACAGTTTACATATATCCTGATGTACTCCTCACAGATTACATATACCCTGATGTACTCCTCACATATTACATATATCCTGATGTACACCTCACAGATTACATATACCCTGATGTACTCCGCACATCTTACATATTCCCTGATGTACTCCTCACAGATTACACATATCCTGATGTACTCCTCACATATTACATATACCCTGATGTACTCTTCACATCTTACATATACCCTGATGTACTCCTCACATATTACATATACCCTGATGTACTCCTCACATATTACATATACCCTGATGTACTCCTCACATATTACATATATCCTGATGTACTCCTCACAGATTACATATATCCTGATGTAGTCCTCACATCTTACATATATCCTGATGTACTCCTCACATATTACATATACCATGATGTACTCCTCACATATTACATATATCCTGATGTACTCCTCACAGATTACATATATCCTGATGTACTCCTCACAGATTACATATACCCTGATGTACTACTTACATATTACATATACCCTGATGTACTCCTCACAGTTTACATATACCCTGATGTACTCCTCACATATTACATATATCCTGATGTACTCCTCACATCTTACATATACCCTGATGTACTCCTCACATATTACATATACCCTGATGTACTCCTCACATATTACATATATCCTGATGTACTCCTCACATATTACATATATCCTGATGTACTCCTCACATATTACATATACCCTGATGTAGTCCTCACAGATTACATACACCCTGATGTAGTCCTCACATATTACATATATCCTGATGTACTCCTCACAGTTTACATATATCCTGATGTACTCCTCACAGATTACATATACCCTGATGTACTCCTCACATATTACATATACCCTGATGTACTCCTCACAGATTACATATACCCTGATGTACTCCTCACAGATTACATATACCCCTATGTAGTCATCACATATTACATATACCCTGATGTACTCCTCACATATTACATATACCCTGATGTAGTCCTCACAGATTACATACACCCTGATGTAGTCCTCACATATAACATATATCCTGATGTACTCCTCACAGCTTACATATATCCTGATGTACTCCTCACAGATTACATATACCCTGATGTACTCCTCACATATTACATATACCCTGATGTACTCCTCACAGTTTACATATACCCTGATGTACTCCTCACAGATTACATATGCCCTGATGTACTCCTCACAGATTACATATACCCTGATGTACTCCTCACATATTACATATACCCTGATGTAATCCTCACATATTACATATACCCTGATGTAGTCCTCACAGATTACATACACCCTGATGTAGTCCTCACATATTACATATATCCTGATGTACTCCTCACAGTTTACATATATCCTGATGTACTCCTCACAGATTACATATACCCTGATGTACTCCTCACATATTACATATACCCTGATGTACTCCTCACATATTACATATACCCTGATGTACTCCTCACATATTACATATACCCTGATGTACTCCGCACAGATTACATATACCCTGATGTACTCCTCACATATTACATATAACCTGATGTACTCCTCACATATTACATATACCCTGATGTACTCCGCACATATTACATATACCCTGATGTACTCCTCACATATTACATATAACCTGATGTACTCCTCACATATTACATATACCCTGATGTACTCCTCACATATTACATATACCCTTATGTACTCCTCACAGATTACATATACCCTGATGTACTCCTCACAGATTACATATACCCTGATGTACTCCTCACAGATTACATATACCCTGATGTACTCCTCACATATTACATATACCCTGATGTACTCCTCACATATTACATATACCCTGATGTACTCCTCACAGATTACATATACCCTGATGTACTCCTCACAGATTACATATACCCTGATGTACTCCTCACATATTACATATACCCTGATGTACTCCTCACAGATTACATATACCCTGATGTACTCCTCACATATTACATATACCCTGATGTACTCCTCACAGATTACATATACCCTGATGTACTCCTCACAGATTACATATACCCTGATGCACTCCTCACAGATTACATATACCCTGATGTACTCCTCACATATTACATATACCCTGATGTACTCCTCACAGATTACATATACCCTGATGTACTCCTCACATATTACATATACCCTGATGTACTCCTCACATATTACATATACCCTGATGTAGTCCTCACAGATTACATACACCCTGATGTAGTCCTCACATATTACATATATCCTGATGTACTCCTCACAGTTTACATATATCCTGATGTACTCCTCACAGATTACATATACCCTGATGTACTCCTCACATATTACATATACCCTGATGTACTCCGCACAGATTACATATACCCTGATGTACTCCTCACATATTACATATAACCTGATGTACTCCTCACATATTACATATACCCTGATGTACTCCGCACATATTACATATACCCTGATGTACTCCTCACATATTACATATAACCTGATGTACTCCTCACATATTACATATACCCTGATGTACTCCTCACATATTACATATACCCTTATGTACTCCTCACAGATTACATATACCCTGATGTACTCCTCACAGATTACATATACCCTGATGTACTCCTCACAGATTACATATACCCTGATGTACTCCTCACATATTACATATACCCTGATGTACTCCTCACATATTACATATACCCTGATGTACTCCTCACAGATTACATATACCCTGATGTACTCCTCACAGATTACATATACCCTGATGTACTCCTCACATATTACATATACCCTGATGTACTCCTCACAGATTACATATACCCTGATGTACTCCTCACATATTACATATACCCTGATGTACTCCTCACAGATTACATATACCCTGATGTACTCCTCACAGATTACATATACCCTGATGTACTCCTCACAGATTACATATACCCTGATGTACTCCTCACATATTACATATACCCTGATGTACTCCTCACAGATTACATATACCCTGATGTACTCCTCACATATTACATATACCCTGATGTACTCCTCACATATTACATATACCCTGATGTAGTCCTCACAGATTACATACACCCTGATGTAGTCCTCACATATTACATATATCCTGATGTACTCCTCACAGTTTACATATATCCTGATGTACTCCTCACAGATTACATATACCCTGATGTACTCCTCACATATTACATATACCCTGATGTACTCCTCACAGATTACATATACCCTGATGTACTCCTCACAGATTACATATACCCCTATGTAGTCATCACATATTACATATACCCTGATGTACTCCTCACATATTACATATACCCTGATGTAGTCCTCACAGATTACATACACCCTGATGTAGTCCTCACATATTACATATATCCTGATGTACTCCTCACAGTTTACATATATCCTGATGTACTCCTCACAGATTACCTATGATTACCTATGATTACCTATGATTACGATATGCCTCTGTACTATCAGTATATAGATATATGCCTGTGTGCTATCAGTATATAGATATGTGCCTGTGTACTATCAGTATATAGATATATGCCTCTGTGCTATCAGTATATAGATGTATGCCTGTGTACTATCAGTATATAGATATATGCCTGTGTACTATCAGTATATAGATATATGCCTGTGTACTATCAGTATATAGATATACGCCTGTGTGCTATCAGTATATAGATATATGCCTGTGTACTATCAGTATATAGATATATGCCTGTGTACTATCAGTATATAGATATATGGCTGTGTGCTATCAGTATATAGATATATGCCTGTGTACTATCAGTATATAGATATATGCCTGTGTGCTATCAGTATATAGATATATGCCTGTGTGCTATCAGTATATAGATATATGCCTGTGTGTTATCAGTATATAGATATATGCCTGTGTACTATCAGTATATAGATATATGCCTGTGTACTATCAGTATATAGATATATGCCTGTGTGCTATCAGTATATAGATATATGCCTGTGTACTATCAGTATATAGATATATGCCTGTGTACTATCAGTGTATAGATATATGCCTGTGTACTATCAGTATATAGATATATGCCTGTGTACTATCAGTATATAGATATATGCCTGTGTACTATCAGTATATAGATATATGCCTGTGTACTATCAGTATATAGATATATGCCTGTGTACTATCAGTATATAGATATATGCCTGTGTACTATCAGTATATAGATGTATGCCTGTGTACTATCAGTGTATAGATATATGCCTGTGTACTATCAGTATATAGATATATGCCTGTGTACTATCAGTATATAGATATATGCCTGTGTACTATCAGTATATAGATATATGCCTGTGTGTTATCAGTATATAGATATATGCCTGTGTACTATCAGTATATAGATATATGCCTGTGTACTATCAGTGTATAGATATATGCCTGTGTACTATCAGTATATAGATATATGCCAGTGTGCTATCAGTATATAGATATATGCCTGTGTACTATCAGTGTATAGATATATGCCTGTGTACTATCAGTATATAGATATATGCCTGTGTACTATCAGTATATAGATATATGCCTGTGTACTATCAGTATATAGATATATGCCTGTGTGCTATCAGTATATAGATATATGCCTGTGTGCTATCAGTATATAGATATATGCCTGTGTACTATCAGTATATAGATATATGCCTGTGTACTATCAGTATATAGATATATGCCTCTGTACTATCAGTGTATAGATATATGCCTGTGTACTATCTGTATATAGATATATGCCTGTGTACTATCAGTATATAGATATATGCCTGTGAGCTATCAGTATATAGATATATGCCTGTGTACTATCAGTGTATAGATATATGCCTGTGTATTATCAGTGTATAGATATATGCCTGTGTACTATCAGTATATAGATATATGCCTGAGTACTATCAGTATATAGATATATGCCTGTGTACTATCAGTATAAAGATATACGCCTGTGTACTATCAGTATATAGATATACGCCTGTGTACTATCAGTATATAGATATACGCCTGTGTACTATTAGTATATAGATATATGCCTGTGTACTATCAGTATATAGATATATGCCTGTGTACTATTAGTATATAGATATATGCCTGTGTGCTATCAGTATATAGATATATGGCTGTGTACTAATATATGCCTGTGTTCTATCAGTGTATAGATATATGCCTGTGTGCTATCAGTATATAGATATATACCTGTGTGCTATCAGTATATAGATATATACCTGTGTACTATCAGTATATAGATATATGCCTGTGTACTATCAGTATATAGATATATGCCTGTGTACTATCAGTATATAGATATATGCCTGTGTACTATCAGTATATAGATATATGCCTGTGTACTATCAGTATATAGATATATGCCTGTGTACTATCAGTATATAGATATATGCCTGTGTACTATCAGTATATAGATGTATGCCTGTGTACTATCAGTGTATAGATATATGCCTGTGTACTATCAGTATATAGATATATGCCTGTGTACTATCAGTATATAGATATATGCCTGTGTACTATCAGTATATAGATATATGCCTGTGTGTTATCAGTATATAGATATATGCCTGTGTACTATCAGTATATAGATATATGCCTGTGTACTATCAGTGTATAGATATATGCCTGTGTACTATCAGTATATAGATATATGCCAGTGTGCTATCAGTATATAGATATATGCCTGTGTACTATCAGTGTATAGATATATGCCTGTGTACTATCAGTGTATAGATATATGCCTGTGTACTATCAGTATATAGATATATGCCTGTGTACTATCAGTATATAGATATATGCCTGTGTACTATCAGTATATAGATATATGCCTGTGTGCTATCAGTATATAGATATATGCCTGTGTGCTATCAGTATATAGATATATGCCTGTGTGCTATCAGTATATAGATATATGCCTGTGTACTATCAGTATATAGATATATGCCTGTGTACTATCAGTATATAGATATATGCCTCTGTACTATCAGTGTATAGATATATTTCAAAAGCAGGGGAGGGGTTGGATCCAGCGCTGCAGGTACGATGTCTGTTAAAACGGGAATCTGTTCCCAAGTTTTATTTTGGCTTGATTAAAAACGTAGCAAGTGAGCTACGTATAGTGGTTGAAGTGACAAGTGGGTATTGTCCAAATCCAGAGGGAAAAAGAAGTATAGGCGGTAGCCTACGCGTTTCTGACCTTCTCCAGGTCCTTAGTCATGGCTTATGGTAAGTCTGACTATGCAGTCTTCACTTTATATAACCAGTCTGTCTTGTATGTAATTAGTTGATTGCGGTTCAAGGCCGAAAGAACAGGGGGGAGCCCCGTGGAACGCAATCTTCCATTCTAACATCCAGAGAAAGTGTCCAAATTCCATTGGATACGGTATGGATAAGGTGTTATTTTCTATGCGTAAAGATACTATGTCAGAAAAAACGATCTGTGTACTTGGTAATATCTGATATTTCTTATTTTCTCATTTTTTAAATTTCAACAGAAATAGAAAGAAGCTCGACAATTGTCATTAGATCGCTGTTCCTCTTCGGTAACTATGTTTGGTATACATAATATTTAATATTCAGTTACAATGTATGTTTATAATAGAAATGTCCTATTCTAGTGACCTTAGATACACCAATATGTTTAAAAAGCTGGCTTGAAAAGTGAAGAAACGCCTATTGTTGTTTTTAATGAAAAACAATGGATTATGTGTAGATGTGAAAAAGACGTACATTTAAAATAACAAAAAATACACTGGTATTAGACTTCTTGAAATACGTTGGTTTTTAGTTATCTATTGTCGGGTGTTCTTTAAGGTTGGTTTACTTTTTTACCTTTTTTCCCATTATTTAGTTTTTATTTCTCACCTTTGCGTTTTTTTTAAATGGGTTTTTGTGTGTGAATTGACGGGTATATCTCGAAATTACTGCTGAAGCCAAAATTCTGGAAACATTTGAACATTTCCTGTAAGAATAGGGAACTTCTTATTGATTATGTATATATTCGGATGTTAAATACAAATATCCTGGTCTATTTATACACGATTGACAGTTTTGTTTTTGGAGAAATATAAATATTTTTTAATTTTTTCAATTTTTATTTTCTCCTTTCCCCCAAATGAGCGGATAGATGTTTTATTAAATGTTGTAAGGGTAATTCTTGAAGTGGTTCCCAGTCTATATTATTTCTTTAGGCACTTATAATTCATAACAATTTATGAATTAATGTAATATATTATTTGAGTATAACATAAAAAGATTTTTCATTATTCTTTGTTTTATTTGTTTTTTATTTTTCGTTGTTTATTTATTTGATACCATGGTATTTTTTATGTATAGTTTGGAAATGTTGTGGAAGTATTCTTGTTTAATTACTTGCCATTGATTTGAATCAAAAAAAAAAAAAAAAAAAAGTTTTTTTATTTTTGTCACTATATTCCTAGAGTATATTTGAAAATATTTAGTTGGTATACAAGTTCATTATATTTTTAGAGTTGGATTGCCAATTGTAAGTGAAATCGAGGATGTCACCATTTTGTGGTTAATAGTGGAACATAAGATCCTTTCTCAAATTTAAGCCTTTTGGGACCCTTGTTTGGAGGCTAAAGATCCAGAAGGCTTCTCTCGTTTGTGTTATATGTCTAATATCACCACCTCTTTTTGGATTATAAATTTTTTCAATCGCATAACAAGAAAAACCATCAAATGTTCTGTTGTGTTGAGTTATGAAGTGCTTTGCTACATTTGATGTGTTGAGGATGTTTGGATTGCGGATGTAGCCAAGATGTTCAAGGATTCTTATTTTAAATTTCCTGTTTGTACATCCAATATATTTCAGGTTACATAAAGTACATTCAATTACGTATATGACCGAGTCGGTGTTACAGTTCATATAATTTTTAATGGGATGTGTATCAGTATTGGTTGAATTTGTGAATGTCTTTTTTGGTATCACATATGAGCATACTTTACACGGATTATTTCCACATCTAAAGAATCCTTTTTGTTCTAACCAAGAACTTTTTGTCTTGATGGGATTGAAGAATGATGGAGAGAGTGTTGTGGCCAAAGAGGGAGCCTTGCGTGGGACTATTCTACATCCGTTCCTGAGGATGTCTTCTAGAGCTGGGTCTTCTCTGAGCATAGGTAGGTGTTTGTTCACAATCCTTTTTATACTGTTAAATTGGTTGGTTTGTTGTAAGACTAGTGTGGGTGTATTGGATGTTGGTTTTACATGTTTGTTTTGGGACAAAAGGATGTCTCTGTTTTTCTCAGCTATTATTTTGTCAGCTCTGTCTAAAGCCCAACCTGGATACCCCCTGTTAGATAGTCTGTTATGTATAACTTGTGTTTCAGTTTTGAATTGTGCGTCTGAGCTACAGTTTCGTTTTGCTCTATATAATTCGCCCACTGGGATCGAGACAATGGTCTGTTTGGAATGGTTACTACCTGCATGTAGGATGGTATTTCCTGCTGTTGGTTTTCTGTAAGTTTTTGTATGTATTTGTATTCCATCTTCTCCTCTTAGTTCCAGGTCTAGGAAAATAATATTAGTTTTAGAAAATGTATGTGTGAACCGAAGGTTGTACTCGTTGGAATTGAGGAAATCCATAAATTTCTGTATGGTAGATACATCTCCCTCCCAGATGAACAGGAGGTCATCGATGTATCTACCATACCAGTTGATATTATCTCCAAACGAATTTTCTGTAGAGAAAATGGTTTTTTCCTCCCACCACGCCATAACCAAGTTTGCCAAGGACGGGGAAAATTTTGCCCCCATTGAGACCCCCCTTAATTGGAGGTAATATTTGGTATCAAAATAGAAATAGTTATGCGTTAGTAAAAAAGTGAGGATTTCCAGAATGTATAATTGTAGTGAATCACTGTAGTTGCTATGTTTGTTCAGGTGGTGTTTAATGGCAACATGAGCTATATTATGAGGTATACTTGGATAAAGAGATGTAACATCACAAGTTAACCATGTGTAATTTTTTGACCATGTTTTGTACCTGAATGCACATAGGACATCTTTGGTGTCCTTCAAAAAACCTGATGTATTTTGTGCAATAGGTTGCAGGAGGGAGTCCAGCCACTCCGATGTTTTTTCGGAAAACGACCCTATTCCCGATACTATTGGTCGCATAGGGGGAGGGATAATATTTTTATGTGTTTTTGGCAGGGCATGCAATATTGGCGTGATAGGATGTTCCACAGTCATGTAATCTGCCTGTTTTGATGTTAAGGAGCCACTATCTAAGCCTATCTTTATCAGATTTTTTATTTCTTTTTGAATTTGGACACTTTCTCTGGATGTTAGAATGGAAGATTGCGTTCCACGGGGCTCCCCCCTGTTCTTTCGGCCTTGAACCGCAATCAACTAATTACATACAAGACAGACTGGTTATATAAAGTGAAGACTGCATAGTCAGACTTACCATAAGCCATGACTAAGGACCTGGAGAAGGTCAGAAACGCGTAGGCTACCGCCTATACTTCTTTTTCCCTCTGGATTTGGACAATACCCACTTGTCACTTCAACCACTATACGTAGCTCACTTGCTACGTTTTTAATCAAGCCAAAATAAAACTTGGGAACAGATTCCCGTTTTAACAGACATCGTACCTGCAGCGCTGGATCCAACCCCTCCCCTGCTTTTGAAGTATTTCTGACGTGTGCCGACACGGGGATCCGTGTGCTGACTTACTTGTGACAAGGTGAGCTGGAGGATTTTTTTCTACATTTTTTTCTTGTACTTCACTATCGGTTGAAAAAATTTTCCTCACGTGTCTCAATCTTATCTGGATATTGATGGGTGTCCAAACTTCTACATCTACAATCAGTGTTCCATATTATTGATGAACAGTGAAGCTTCACTTTACCAGCACAGAGGTGAACTAAGAATTATTATACCCATGACATATTGAAATAAGGATAATATTTAATGCTATTTGTCAAAGGCTTACTTTCATATTTTATTCATGTACACTGGTTTCTTCTGACAATTTTTTCTGGATTCCTCAAGTATAAAATAAGAGATGACAAACGAAACTCAATATACTCGAGCCGATCTGGCAGCAAGGGTTTTTGGCACTACGGATAATTTAAAGGAAAATTGTTATGAAATGGAAGATCTCTTTCATACACTAGAAAAATCTATGATCCATGAAACAAAAGTCTGGTGGGACCTCACAACCTTAAAAAATTATTGTGCCAAAGACATGATCCCAAGAGGGTTACGTATGAAAAAAACACCTACATTTAAATATTCAGAAACTTTCAGTACTGAGTGGAATCAGACCCTTTCTGAGTGCTCGTTGAAACTGATGAAATTAATTATCTCACAAGAGGAACTGAAACTAATTGAACTTAAAGACGAAATCTCTACAACCAAAAAAAAGCTAGAAGCATTTGCCAGCTCACCCAACTATGTCACACTAGAAACACGGACTTCCAATAGTATCGACAAAATCGATAAATCAATGGCAGAAATTAAAAGAACCAAGTTCCAAAGAGATCTACGGGACTATGCCAACCAGGAAATTTACAATTGGAACAACAGGGGAAAAAACTTCAACAAATTCAGACCGATTTTAAAACAAAGGAAAAATTCAGGAAGACACGGCCAATACCAACACAGAGTGAGCTTCAGTTCCACTGAACCTGAATCAGGAGAAGGTGAATGTGATGATCTAAATGTCGACAATCTCAAAGATAGATCTAAATACAACCCCAGATTTGACAGAAAATATACGTCAAAAAACGAGGCAGGAGGGGCGGTCGCAAACACAAATCCGGTAAATCAAGAACAGAGTGTTCGCCCCCGCACCCGGAGGAACTACAATCTAACCTAAACATCACTAACCTCTCCACAACCAGTCTCACAGAGGAACAAACTGAAGTCTTATCCCTTGGCCTTAATTTTGCACCAACAAAAAATTTCGACCTGTTCAGTACATTACTTGATGTCAACAAATTCGTTAGAAATTTAACCATAAGAAGACATTTTTATAATTATGAGACAGACCCTGTCGAAGCACAAATATGTACAACTCTAACAACGACCGATCAAACTACAGATTTTCATCTGGAACCTTTGAATATCAAAAACCGGTCTGAAAACGCATTGTCCTTCCAAGAATCTAAGACTTTGCTAGTTTTGGAAACTTTAGATACAGAACTTCCAACAAAGGATATCCAAACATCAAGTAATTTCAAAACCATTAACCCTAAATTTTACCCGGTCACATCAAGGACGGAAACAATGGATCGGTTCCAGATTCTGATAGAAAAAGACTTACAACAACTGTCTGAATCAACCAAGAAAGAAAAAAGAATCAACAATTTTCCAAACAAACTAAGAAAAGCCAAAAAATCGCTTGAAGACAACAAGGACCTAATTATCAAAAAATCAGACAAGGGAGGCAGCATTGCCATCATGAAGAGGGAAGACTACAAAATGCAAATAGAAGATCTACTGT
This sequence comes from Rhinoderma darwinii, assembly GCF_050947455.1. Classification (NCBI taxonomy): domain Eukaryota; kingdom Metazoa; phylum Chordata; class Amphibia; order Anura; family Rhinodermatidae; genus Rhinoderma; species Rhinoderma darwinii. The sequence goes on from NW_027461673.1 coordinate 45,975, forward strand.
CAGACCAAAGCACCTATAAAATATTAAAACAAAATCCAATCATTGGATTTCAAAAAGAAATAAAAAATCTGATAAAGATAGGCTTAGATAGTGGCTCCTTAACATCAAAACAGGCAGATTACATGACTGTGGAACATCCTATCACGCCAATATTGCATGCCCTGCCAAAAACACATAAAAATATTATCCCTCCCCCTATGCGACCAATAGTATCGGGAATAGGGTCGTTTTCCGAAAAAACATCGGAGTGGCTGGACTCCCTCCTGCAACCTATTGCACAAAATACATCAGGTTTTTTGAAGGACACCAAAGATGTCCTATGTGCATTCAGGTACAAAACATGGTCAAAAAATTACACATGGTTAACTTGTGATGTTACATCTCTTTATCCAAGTATACCTCATAATATAGCTCATGTTGCCATTAAACACCACCTGAACAAACATAGCAACTACAGTGATTCACTACAATTATACATTCTGGAAATCCTCACTTTTTTACTAACGCATAACTATTTCTATTTTGATACCAAATATTACCTCCAATTAAGGGGGGTCTCAATGGGGGCAAAATTTTCCCCGTCCTTGGCAAACTTGGTTATGGCGTGGTGGGAGGAAAAAACCATTTTCTCTACAGAAAATTCGTTTGGAGATAATATCAACTGGTATGGTAGATACATCGATGACCTCCTGTTCATCTGGGAGGGAGATGTATCTACCATACAGAAATTTATGGATTTCCTCAATTCCAACGAGTACAACCTTCGGTTCACACATACATTTTCTAAAACTAATATTATTTTCCTAGACCTGGAACTAAGAGGAGAAGATGGAATACAAATACATACAAAAACTTACAGAAAACCAACAGCAGGAAATACCATCCTACATGCAGGTAGTAACCATTCCAAACAGACCATTGTCTCGATCCCAGTGGGCGAATTATATAGAGCAAAACGAAACTGTAGCTCAGACGCACAATTCAAAACTGAAACACAAGTTATACATAACAGACTATCTAACAGGGGGTATCCAGGTTGGGCTTTAGACAGAGCTGACAAAATAATAGCTGAGAAAAACAGAGACATCCTTTTGTCCCAAAACAAACATGTAAAACCAACATCCAATACACCCACACTAGTCTTACAACAAACCAACCAATTTAACAGTATAAAAAGGATTGTGAACAAACACCTACCTATGCTCAGAGAAGACCCAGCTCTAGAAGACATCCTCAGGAACGGATGTAGAATAGTCCCACGCAAGGCTCCCTCTTTGGCCACAACACTCTCTCCATCATTCTTCAATCCCATCAAGACAAAAAGTTCTTGGTTAGAACAAAAAGGATTCTTTAGATGTGGAAATAATCCGTGTAAAGTATGCTCATATGTGATACCAAAAAAGACATTCACAAATTCAACCAATACTGATACACATCCCATTAAAAATTATATGAACTGTAACACCGACTCGGTCATATACGTAATTGAATGTACTTTATGTAACCTGAAATATATTGGATGTACAAACAGGAAATTTAAAATAAGAATCCTTGAACATCTTGGCTACATCCGCAATCCAAACATCCTCAACACATCAAATGTAGCAAAGCACTTCATAACTCAACACAACAGAACATTTGATGGTTTTTCTTGTTATGCGATTGAAAAAATTTATAATCCAAAAAGAGGTGGTGATATTAGACATATAACACAAACGAGAGAAGCCTTCTGGATCTTTAGCCTCCAAACAAGGGTCCCAAAAGGCTTAAATTTGAGAAAGGATCTTATGTTCCACTATTAACCACAAAATGGTGACATCCTCGATTTCACTTACAATTGGCAATCCAACTCTAAAAATATAATGAACTTGTATACCAACTAAATATTTTCAAATATACTCTAGGAATATAGTGACAAAAATAAAAAAACTTTTTTTTTTTTTTTTTTTTTGATTCAAATCAATGGCAAGTAATTAAACAAGAATACTTCCACAACATTTCCAAACTATACATAAAAAATACCATGGTATCAAATAAATAAACAACGAAAAATAAAAAACAAATAAAACAAAGAATAATGAAAAATCTTTTTATGTTATACTCAAATAATATATTACATTAATTCATAAATTGTTATGAATTATAAGTGCCTAAAGAAATAATATAGACTGGGAACCACTTCAAGAATTACCCTTACAACATTTAATAAAACATCTATCCGCTCATTTGGGGGAAAGGAGAAAATAAAAATTGAAAAAATTAAAAAATATTTATATTTCTCCAAAAACAAAACTGTCAATCGTGTATAAATAGACCAGGATATTTGTATTTAACATCCGAATATATACATAATCAATAAGAAGTTCCCTATTCTTACAGGAAATGTTCAAATGTTTCCAGAATTTTGGCTTCAGCAGTAATTTCGAGATATACCCGTCAATTCACACACAAAAACCCATTTAAAAAAAACGCAAAGGTGAGAAATAAAAACTAAATAATGGGAAAAAAGGTAAAAAAGTAAACCAACCTTAAAGAACACCCGACAATAGATAACTAAAAACCAACGTATTTCAAGAAGTCTAATACCAGTGTATTTTTTGTTATTTTAAATGTACGTCTTTTTCACATCTACACATAATCCATTGTTTTTCATTAAAAACAACAATAGGCGTTTCTTCACTTTTCAAGCCAGCTTTTTAAACATATTGGTGTATCTAAGGTCACTAGAATAGGACATTTCTATTATAAACATACATTGTAACTGAATATTAAATATTATGTATACCAAACATAGTTACCGAAGAGGAACAGCGATCTAATGACAATTGTCGAGCTTCTTTCTATTTCTGTTGAAATTTAAAAAATGAGAAAATAAGAAATATCAGATATTACCAAGTACACAGATCGTTTTTTCTGACATAGTATCTTTACGCATAGAAAATAACACCTTATCCATACCGTATCCAATGGAATTTGGACACTTTCTCTGGATGTTAGAATGGAAGATTGCGTTCCACGGGGCTCCCCCCTGTTCTTTCGGCCTTGAACCGCAATCAACTAATTACATACAAGACAGACTGGTTATATAAAGTGAAGACTGCATAGTCAGACTTACCATAAGCCATGACTAAGGACCTGGAGAAGGTCAGAAACGCGTAGGCTACCGCCTATACTTCTTTTTCCCTCTGGATTTGGACAATACCCACTTGTCACTTCAACCACTATACGTAGCTCACTTGCTACGTTTTTAATCAAGCCAAAATAAAACTTGGGAACAGATTCCCGTTTTAACAGACATCGTACCTGCAGCGCTGGATCCAACCCCTCCCCTGCTTTTGAAGTATTTCTGACGTGTGCCGACACGGGGATCCGTGTGCTGACTTACTTGTGACAAGGTGAGCTGGAGGATTTTTTTCTACATTTTTTTCTTGTATAGATATATGCCTGTGTACTATCTGTATATAGATATATGCCTGTGTACTATCAGTATATAGATATATGCCTGTGTACTATCAGTATATAGATATATGCCTGTGTACTATTAGTATATAGATATATGCCTGTGTGCTATCAGTATATAGATATATGGCTGTGTACTAATATATGCCTGTGTTCTATCAGTGTATAGATATATGCCTGTGTGCTATCAGTATATAGATATATACCTGTGTGCTATCAGTATATAGATATATACCTGTGTACTATCAGTATATAGATATATGCCTGTGTACTATCAGTATATAGATATATGCCTGTGTACTATCAGTATATAGATATATGCCTGTGTACTATCAGTATATAGATATATGCCTGTGTACTATCAGTATATAGATATATGCCTGTGTATTATCAGTGTATAGATATATGCCTGTGTACTATCAGTATATAGATATATGCCTGTGTACTATCAGTATATAGATATATGCCAGTGTACTATCAGTATATAGATATATGCCTGTGTGCTATCAGTGTATAGATATATGCCTGTGTACTATCAGTATATAGATATATGCCTGTGTGCTATCAGTATATAGATATATGCCTGTGTGCTATCAGTATATAGATATAGGCCTGTGTACTATCAGTGTATAGATATATGCCTGTGTGCTATCAGTGTATAGATATATGCCTGTGTACTATCAGTATATAGATATATGCCTGTGTACTATCAGTATATAGATATATGCCTGTGTGCTATCAGTATATAGATATATGCCTGTGTGCTATCAGTATATAGATATATGCCTGTGTGCTATCAGTATATAGATATATGCCTGTGTACTATCAGTATATAGATATATGCCTGTGTACTATCAGTATATAGATATATGCCTGTGTGCTATCAGTATATAGATATATGCCTGTGTACTATCAGTATATAGATATATGCCTGTGTACTATCAGTGTATAGATATATGCCTGTGTACTATCAGTGTATAGATATATGCCTGTGTACTATCAGTATATAGATATATGCCTGTGTACTATCAGTATATAGATATATGCCTGTGTACTATCAGTATATAGATATATACCTGTGTACCATCAGTATATAGATATATGCCTGTGTACTATCAGTATATAGATGTATGCCTGTGTACTATCAGTGTATAGATATATGCCTGTGTACTATCAGTATATAGATATATGCCTGTGTGCTATCAGTATATAGATATATTCCTGTGTGCTATCAGTATATAGATATATGCCTGTGTGCTATCAGTGTATAGATATATGCCTGTGTACTATCAGTGTATAGATATATGCCTGTGTACTATCAGTGTATAGATATATGCCTGTGTACTATCAGTGTATAGATATATGCCTGTGTGCTATCAGTATATAGATATATGCCTGTGTGCTATCAGTATATAGATATATGCCTGTGTGCTATCAGTGTATAGATATATGCCTGTGTACTATCAGTATATAGATATATGCCTGTGTGCTATCAGTATATAGATATATGCCTGTGTGCTTTCAGTATATAGATATATGCCTGTGTACTATCAGTGTATAGATATATGCCTGTGTGCTATCAGTATATAGATATATGCCTGTGTGCTATCAGTATATAGATATATGCCTGTGTACTATCAGTGTATAGATATATGCCTGTGTACTATCAGTATATAGATATATGCCTGTGTACTATCAGTATATAGATATATGCCTGTGTACTATCAGTATATAGATATATGCCTCTGTACTATCAGTGTATAGATATATGCCTGTGTACTATCTGTATATAGATATATGCATGTGTACTATCAGTATATAGATATACGCCTGTGTACTATCAGTATATAGATATACGCCTGTGTACTATCAGTATATAGATATACGCCTGTGTACTATCAGTATATAGATATATGCCTGTGTACTATTAGTATATAGATATATGCCTGTGTACTATCAGTATATAGATATATGCCTGTGTACTATCAGTATATAGATATATGCCTGTGTGCTATCAGTATATAGATATATGGCTGTGTACTAATATATGCCTGTGTTCTATCAGTGTATAGATATATGCCTGTGTGCTATCAGTATATAGATATATGCCTGTGTGCTATCAGTATATAGATATATACCTGTGTACTATCAGTATATAGATATATGCCTGTGTACTATCAGTATATAGATATATGCCTGTGTACTATCAGTATATAGATATATGCCTGTGTACTATCAGTATATAGATATATGCCTGTGTACTATCAGTAAATAGATATATGCCTGTGTACTATCAGTATAAAGATATATGCCTGTGTACTATCAGTATATAGATATACGCCTGTGTACTATCAGTATATAGATATACGCCTGTGTACTATTAGTATATAGATATATGCCTGTGTACTATCAGTATATAGATATATGCCTGTGTGCTATCAGTATATAGATATATGGCTGTGTACTAATATATGCCTGTGTTCTATCAGTGTATAGATATATACCTGTGTACTATCAGTATATAGATATATGCCTGTGTGCTATCAGTATATAGATATATGGCTGTGTACTAATATATGCCTGTGTGCTATCAGTATATAGATATATACCTGTGTACTATCAGTATATAGATATATGCCTGTGTACTATCAGTATATAGATATATGCCTGTGTACTATCAGTATATAGATATATGCCTGTGTACTATCAGTATATAGATATATGCCTGTGTGCTATCAGTATATAGATATATGCCTGTGTGCTATCAGTATATAGATATATGGCTGTGTGCTATCAGTATATAGATATATGCCTGTGTGCTATCAGTATATAGATATATGCCTGTGTACTATCAGTATATAGATATATGCCTGTGTACTATCAGTATATAGATATATGCCTGTGTGCTATCAGTATATAGATATATGCCTGTGTGCTATCAGTATATAGATATATGCCTGTGTGCTATCAGTATATAGATATATGCCTGTGTACTATCAGTATATAGATATATGGCTGTGTACTATCAGTATATAGATATATGCCTGTGTACTATCAGTATATAGATATATGCATGTGTACTATCAGTATATAGATATATGCCTGTGTACTATCAGTATATAGATATATGCCTGTGTACTATCAGTATATAGATGTATGCCTGTGTACTATCAGTATATAGATGTATGCCTGTGTACTATCAGTATATAGATGTATGCCTGTGTACTATCAGTATATAGATGTATGCCTGTGTACTATTAGTATATAGATATATGCCTGTGTACTATCAGTATATAGATATATGCCTGTGTACTATCAGTATATAGATATATGCCTGTGTACTATCAGTATATAGATATATGCCTGTGTGCTATCAGTATATAGATATATGCCTGTGTGCTATCAGTATATAGATATATGGCTGTGTGCTATCAGTATATAGATATATGCCTGTGTGCTATCAGTATATAGATATATGCCTGTGTACTATCAGTATATAGATATATGCCTGTGTGCTATCAGTATATAGATATGTGCCTGTGTACTATCAGTATATAGATATATGCCTCTGTGCTATCAGTATATAGATGTATGCCTGTGTACTATCAGTATATAGATATATGCCTGTGTACTATCAGTATATAGATATATGCCTGTGTACTATCAGTATATAGATATATGGCTGTGTGCTATCAGTATATAGATATATGCCTGTGTACTATCAGTATATAGATATATGCCTGTGTGCTATCAGTATATAGATATATGCCTGTGTGCTATCAGTATATAGATATATGCCTGTGTGTTATCAGTATATAGATATATGCCTGTGTACTATCAGTATATAGATATATGCCTGTGTACTATCAGTATATAGATATATGCCTGTGTGCTATCAGTATATAGATATATGCCTGTGTACTATCAGTATATAGATATATGCCTGTGTACTATCAGTGTATAGATATATGCCTGTGTACTATCAGTATATAGATATATGCCTGTGTACTATCAGTATATAGATATATGCCTGTGTACTATCAGTATATAGATATATGCCTGTGTACTATCAGTATATAGATATATGCCTGTGTACTATCAGTATATAGATATATGCCTGTGTACTATCAGTATATAGATGTATGCCTGTGTACTATCAGTGTATAGATATATGCCTGTGTACTATCAGTATATAGATATATGCCTGTGTACTATCAGTATATAGATATATGCCTGTGTACTATCAGTATATAGATATATGCCTGTGTGTTATCAGTATATAGATATATGCCTGTGTACTATCAGTATATAGATATATGCCTGTGTACTATCAGTGTATAGATATATGCCTGTGTACTATCAGTATATAGATATATGCCAGTGTGCTATCAGTATATAGATATATGCCTGTGTACTATCAGTGTATAGATATATGCCTGTGTACTATCAGTATATAGATATATGCCTGTGTACTATCAGTATATAGATATATGCCTGTGTACTATCAGTATATAGATATATGCCTGTGTGCTATCAGTATATAGATATATGCCTGTGTGCTATCAGTATATAGATATATGCCTGTGTACTATCAGTATATAGATATATGCCTGTGTACTATCAGTATATAGATATATGCCTCTGTACTATCAGTGTATAGATATATGCCTGTGTACTATCTGTATATAGATATATGCCTGTGTACTATCAGTATATAGATATATGCCTGTGAGCTATCAGTATATAGATATATGCCTGTGTACTATCAGTGTATAGATATATGCCTGTGTATTATCAGTGTATAGATATATGCCTGTGTACTATCAGTATATAGATATATGCCTGAGTACTATCAGTATATAGATATATGCCTGTGTACTATCAGTATAAAGATATACGCCTGTGTACTATCAGTATATAGATATACGCCTGTGTACTATCAGTATATAGATATACGCCTGTGTACTATTAGTATATAGATATATGCCTGTGTACTATCAGTATATAGATATATGCCTGTGTACTATTAGTATATAGATATATGCCTGTGTGCTATCAGTATATAGATATATGGCTGTGTACTAATATATGCCTGTGTTCTATCAGTGTATAGATATATGCCTGTGTGCTATCAGTATATAGATATATACCTGTGTGCTATCAGTATTTAGATATATACCTGTGTACTATCAGTATATAGATATATGCCTGTGTACTATCAGTATATAGATATATGCCTGTGTACTATCAGTATATAGATATATGCCTGTGTGCTATCAGTATATAGATATATGCCTGTGTGCTATCAGTATATAGATATATGCCTGTGTGCTATCAGTATATAGATATATGCCTGTGTGCTATCAGTATATAGATATATGCCTGTGTGCTATCAGTATATAGATATATGCCTGTGTACTATCAGTATATAGATATATGCCTGTGTACTATCAGTATATAGATATATACCTGTGTGCTATCAGTATTTAGATATATACCTGTGTACTATCAGTATATAGATATATGCCTGTGTACTATCAGTATATAGATATATGCCTGTGTACTATCAGTATATAGATATATGCCTGTGTGCTATCAGTATATAGATATATGCCTGTGTGCTATCAGTATATAGATATATGCCTGTGTGCTATCAGTATATAGATATATGCCTGTGTACTATCAGTATATAGATATATGCCTGTGTACTATCAGTATATAGATATATGCCTGTGTGCTATCAGTATATAGATATATGGCTGTGTACTAATATATGCCTGTGTTCTATCAGTGTATAGATATATGCCTGTGTGCTATCAGTATATAGATATATACCTGTGTGCTATCAGTATATAGATATATACCTGTGTACTATCAGTATATAGATATATGCCTGTGTACTATCAGTATATAGATATATGCCTGTGTACTATCAGTATATAGATATATGCCTGTGTACTATCAGTATATAGATATATGCCTGTGTACTATCAGTATATAGATATATGCCTGTGTACTATCAGTATATAGATATATGCCTGTGTACTATCAGTATATAGATATATGCCTGTGTACTATCAGTGTATAGATATATGCCTGTGTACTATCAGTATATAGATATATGCCTGTGTACTATCAGTATATAGATATATGCCTGTGTACTATCAGTATATAGATATATGCCTGTGTACTATCAGTATATAGATATACGCCTGTGTACTATCAGTATATAGATATACGCCTGTGTACTATCAGTATATAGATATACGCCTGTGTACTATCAGTATATAGATATATGCCTGTGTACTATTAGTATATAGATATATGCCTGTGTACTATCAGTATATAGATATATGCCTGTGTACTATCAGTATATAGATATATGCCTGTGTGCTATCAGTATATAGATATATGGCTGTGTACTAATATATGCCTGTGTTCTATCAGTGTATAGATATATGCCTGTGTGCTATCAGTATATAGATATATGCCTGTGTACTATCAGTATATAGATATATGCCTGTGTACTATCAGTATATAGATATATGGCTGTGTGCTATCAGTATATAGATATATGCCTGTGTGCTATCAGTATATAGATATATGCCTGTGTGCTATCAGTATATAGATATATGCCTGTGTGCTATCAGTATATAGATATATGCCTGTGTGTTATCAGTATATAGATATATGCCTGTGTACTATCAGTATATAGATATATGCCTGTGTACTATCAGTATATAGATATATGCCTGTGTGCTATCAGTATATAGATATATGCCTGTGTACTATCAGTATATAGATATATGCCTGTGTACTATCAGTGTATAGATATATGCCTGTGTACTATCAGTATATAGATATATGCCTGTGTACTATCAGTATATAGATATATGCCTGTGTACTATCAGTATATAGATATATGCCTGTGTACTATCAGTATATAGATATATGCCTGTGTACTATCAGTATATAGATATATGCCTGTGTACTATCAGTATATAGATGTATGCCTGTGTACTATCAGTGTATAGATATATGCCTGTGTACTATCAGTATATAGATATATGCCTGTGTACTATCAGTATATAGATATATGCCTGTGTACTATCAGTATATAGATATATGCCTGTGTGTTATCAGTATATAGATATATGCCTGTGTACTATCAGTATATAGATATATGCCTGTGTACTATCAGTGTATAGATATATGCCTGTGTACTATCAGTATATAGATATATGCCAGTGTGCTATCAGTATATAGATATATGCCTGTGTACTATCAGTGTATAGATATATGCCTGTGTACTATCAGTATATAGATATATGCCTGTGTACTATCAGTATATAGATATATGCCTGTGTACTATCAGTATATAGATATATGCCTGTGTGCTATCAGTATATAGATATATGCCAGTGTGCTATCAGTATATAGATATATGCCTGTGTACTATCAGTGTATAGATATATGCCTGTGTACTATCTGTATATAGATATATGCCTGTGTACTATCAGTATATAGATATATGCCTGTGAGCTATCAGTATATAGATATATGCCTGTGTACTATCAGTGTATAGATATATGCCTGTGTATTATCAGTGTATAGATATATGCCTGTGTGCTATCAGTATATAGATATATGCCTGTGTACTATCAGTATATAGATATACGCCTGTGTATTATCAGTATATAGATATACGCCTGTGTACTATCAGTATATAGATATATGCCTGTGTACTATCAGTATATAGATATATGCCTGAGTACTATCAGTATATAGATATATGCCTGTGTACTATCAGTATAAAGATATACGCCTGTGTACTATCAGTATATAGATATACGCCTGTGTACTATCAGTATATAGATATACGCCTGTGTACTATTAGTATATAGATATATGCCTGTGTACTATCAGTATATAGATATATGCCTGTGTACTATTAGTATATAGATATATGCCTGTGTGCTATCAGTATATAGATATATGGCTGTGTACTAATATATGCCTGTGTTCTATCAGTGTATAGATATATGCCTGTGTGCTATCAGTATATAGATATATACCTGTGTGCTATCAGTATATAGATATATACCTGTGTACTATCAGTATATAGATATATGCCTGTGTACTATCAGTATATAGATATATGCCTGTGTACTATCAGTATATAGATATATGCCTGTGTACTATCAGTATATAGATATATGCCTGTGTACTATCAGTATATAGATATATGCCTGTGTACTATCAGTATATAGATATATGCCTGTGTACTATCAGTATATAGATGTATGCCTGTGTACTATCAGTGTATAGATATATGCCTGTGTACTATCAGTATATAGATATATGCCTGTGTACTATCAGTATATAGATATATGCCTGTGTACTATCAGTATATAGATATATGCCTGTGTGTTATCAGTATATAGATATATGCCTGTGTACTATCAGTATATAGATATATGCCTGTGTACTATCAGTGTATAGATATATGCCTGTGTACTATCAGTATATAGATATATGCCAGTGTGCTATCAGTATATAGATATATGCCTGTGTACTATCAGTGTATAGATATATGCCTGTGTACTATCAGTGTATAGATATATGCCTGTGTACTATCAGTATATAGATATATGCCTGTGTACTATCAGTATATAGATATATGCCTGTGTACTATCAGTATATAGATATATGCCTGTGTGCTATCAGTATATAGATATATGCCTGTGTGCTATCAGTATATAGATATATGCCTGTGTACTATCAGTATATAGATATATGCCTGTGTACTATCAGTATATAGATATATGCCTCTGTACTATCAGTGTATAGATATATGCCTGTGTACTATCTGTATATAGATATATGCCTGTGTACTATCAGTATATAGATATATGCCTGTGAGCTATCAGTATATAGATATATGCCTGTGTACTATCAGTGTATAGATATATGCCTGTGTATTATCAGTGTATAGATATATGCCTGTGTACTATCAGTATATAGATATATGCCTGAGTACTATCAGTATATAGATATATGCCTGTGTACTATCAGTATAAAGATATACGCCTGTGTACTATCAGTATATAGATATACGCCTGTGTACTATCAGTATATAGATATACGCCTGTGTACTATTAGTATATAGATATATGCCTGTGTACTATCAGTATATAGATATATGCCTGTGTACTATTAGTATATAGATATATGCCTGTGTGCTATCAGTATATAGATATATGGCTGTGTACTAATATATGCCTGTGTTCTATCAGTGTATAGATATATGCCTGTGTGCTATCAGTATATAGATATATACCTGTGTGCTATCAGTATATAGATATATACCTGTGTACTATCAGTATATAGATATATGCCTGTGTACTATCAGTATATAGATATATGCCTGTGTACTATCAGTATATAGATATATGCCTGTGTACTATCAGTATATAGATATATGCCTGTGTACTATCAGTATATAGATATATGCCTGTGTATTATCAGTGTATAGATATATGCCTGTGTACTATCAGTATATAGATATATGCCTGTGTACTATCAGTATATAGATATATGCCAGTGTACTATCAGTATATAGATATATGCCTGTGTGCTATCAGTGTATAGATATATGCCTGTGTACTATCAGTATATAGATATATGCCTGTGTGCTATCAGTATATAGATATATGCCTGTGTGCTATCAGTATATAGATATAGGCCTGTGTACTATCAGTGTATAGATATATGCCTGTGTGCTATCAGTGTATAGATATATGCCTGTGTACTATCAGTATATAGATATATGCCTGTGTACTATCAGTATATAGATATATGCCTGTGTGCTATCAGTATATAGATATATGCCTGTGTGCTATCAGTATATAGATATATGCCTGTGTGCTATCAGTATATAGATATATGCCTGTGTACTATCAGTATATAGATATATGCCTGTGTACTATCAGTATATAGATATATGCCTGTGTGCTATCAGTATATAGATATATGCCTGTGTACTATCAGTATATAGATATATGCCTGTGTACTATCAGTGTATAGATATATGCCTGTGTACTATCAGTGTATAGATATATGCCTGTGTACTATCAGTATATAGATATATGCCTGTGTACTATCAGTATATAGATATATGCCTGTGTACTATCAGTATATAGATATATGCCTGTGTACCATCAGTATATAGATATATGCCTGTGTACTATCAGTATATAGATGTATGCCTGTGTACTATCAGTGTATAGATATATGCCTGTGTACTATCAGTATATAGATATATGCCTGTGTGCTATCAGTATATAGATATATTCCTGTGTGCTATCAGTATATAGATATATGCCTGTGTGCTATCAGTGTATAGATATATGCCTGTGTACTATCAGTGTATAGATATATGCCTGTGTACTATCAGTGTATAGATATATGCCTGTGTACTATCAGTGTATAGATATATGCCTGTGTGCTATCAGTATATAGATATATGCCTGTGTGCTATCAGTATATAGATATATGCCTGTGTACTATCAGTGTATAGATATATGCCTGTGTACTATCAGTATATAGATATATGCCTGTGTGCTATCAGTATATAGATATATGCCTGTGTGCTTTCAGTATATAGATATATGCCTGTGTACTATCAGTGTATAGATATATGCCTGTGTGCTATCAGTATATAGATATATGCCTGTGTGCTATCAGTATATAGATATATGCCTGTGTACTATCAGTGTATAGATATATGCCTGTGTACTATCAGTATATAGATATATGCCTGTGTACTATCAGTATATAGATATATGCCTGTGTACTATCAGTATATAGATATATGCCTCTGTACTATCAGTGTATAGATATATGCCTGTGTACTATCTGTATATAGATATATGCATGTGTACTATCAGTATATAGATATACGCCTGTGTACTATCAGTATATAGATATACGCCTGTGTACTATCAGTATATAGATATACGCCTGTGTACTATCAGTATATAGATATATGCCTGTGTACTATTAGTATATAGATATATGCCTGTGTACTATCAGTATATAGATATATGCCTGTGTACTATCAGTATATAGATATATGCCTGTGTGCTATCAGTATATAGATATATGGCTGTGTACTAATATATGCCTGTGTTCTATCAGTGTATAGATATATGCCTGTGTGCTATCAGTATATAGATATATGCCTGTGTGCTATCAGTATATAGATATATACCTGTGTACTATCAGTATATAGATATATGCCTGTGTACTATCAGTATATAGATATATGCCTGTGTACTATCAGTATATAGATATATGCCTGTGTACTATCAGTATATAGATATATGCCTGTGTACTATCAGTAAATAGATATATGCCTGTGTACTATCAGTATAAAGATATATGCCTGTGTACTATCAGTATATAGATATACGCCTGTGTACTATCAGTATATAGATATACGCCTGTGTACTATTAGTATATAGATATATGCCTGTGTACTATCAGTATATAGATATATGCCTGTGTGCTATCAGTATATAGATATATGGCTGTGTACTAATATATGCCTGTGTTCTATCAGTGTATAGATATATACCTGTGTACTATCAGTATATAGATATATGCCTGTGTGCTATCAGTATATAGATATATGGCTGTGTACTAATATATGCCTGTGTGCTATCAGTATATAGATATATACCTGTGTACTATCAGTATATAGATATATGCCTGTGTACTATCAGTATATAGATATATGCCTGTGTACTATCAGTATATAGATATATGCCTGTGTACTATCAGTATATAGATATATGCCTGTGTGCTATCAGTATATAGATATATGCCTGTGTGCTATCAGTATATAGATATATGGCTGTGTGCTATCAGTATATAGATATATGCCTGTGTGCTATCAGTATATAGATATATGCCTGTGTACTATCAGTATATAGATATATGCCTGTGTACTATCAGTATATAGATATATGCCTGTGTGCTATCAGTATATAGATATATGCCTGTGTGCTATCAGTATATAGATATATGCCTGTGTGCTATCAGTATATAGATATATGCCTGTGTACTATCAGTATATAGATATATGGCTGTGTACTATCAGTATATAGATATATGCCTGTGTACTATCAGTATATAGATATATGCATGTGTACTATCAGTATATAGATATATGCCTGTGTACTATCAGTATATAGATATATGCCTGTGTACTATCAGTATATAGATGTATGCCTGTGTACTATCAGTATATAGATGTATGCCTGTGTACTATCAGTATATAGATGTATGCCTGTGTACTATCAGTATATAGATGTATGCCTGTGTACTATTAGTATATAGATATATGCCTGTGTACTATCAGTATATAGATATATGCCTGTGTACTATCAGTATATAGATATATGCCTGTGTACTATCAGTATATAGATATATGCCTGTGTGCTATCAGTATATAGATATATGCCTGTGTGCTATCAGTATATAGATATATGGCTGTGTGCTATCAGTATATAGATATATGCCTGTGTGCTATCAGTATATAGATATATGCCTGTGTACTATCAGTATATAGATATATGCCTGTGTGCTATCAGTATATAGATATGTGCCTGTGTACTATCAGTATATAGATATATGCCTCTGTGCTATCAGTATATAGATGTATGCCTGTGTACTATCAGTATATAGATATATGCCTGTGTACTATCAGTATATAGATATATGCCTGTGTACTATCAGTATATAGATATATGGCTGTGTGCTATCAGTATATAGATATATGCCTGTGTACTATCAGTATATAGATATATGCCTGTGTGCTATCAGTATATAGATATATGCCTGTGTGCTATCAGTATATAGATATATGCCTGTGTGTTATCAGTATATAGATATATGCCTGTGTACTATCAGTATATAGATATATGCCTGTGTACTATCAGTATATAGATATATGCCTGTGTGCTATCAGTATAAAGATATATGCCTGTGTACTATCAGTATATAGATATATGCCTGTGTACTATCAGTGTATAGATATATGCCTGTGTACTATCAGTATATAGATATATGCCTGTGTACTATCAGTATATAGATATATGCCTGTGTACTATCAGTATATAGATATATGCCTGTGTACTATCAGTATATAGATATATGCCTGTGTACTATCAGTATATAGATATATGCCTGTGTACTATCAGTATATAGATGTATGCCTGTGTACTATCAGTGTATAGATATATGCCTGTGTACTATCAGTATATAGATATATGCCTGTGTACTATCAGTATATAGATATATGCCTGTGTACTATCAGTATATAGATATATGCCTGTGTGTTATCAGTATATAGATATATGCCTGTGTACTATCAGTATATAGATATATGCCTGTGTACTATCAGTGTATAGATATATGCCTGTGTACTATCAGTATATAGATATATGCCAGTGTGCTATCAGTATATAGATATATGCCTGTGTACTATCAGTGTATAGATATATGCCTGTGTACTATCAGTATATAGATATATGCCTGTGTACTATCAGTATATAGATATATGCCTGTGTACTATCAGTATATAGATATATGCCTGTGTGCTATCAGTATATAGATATATGCCTGTGTGCTATCAGTATATAGATATATGCCTGTGTACTATCAGTATATAGATATATGCCTGTGTACTATCAGTATATAGATATATGCCTCTGTACTATCAGTGTATAGATATATGCCTGTGTACTATCTGTATATAGATATATGCCTGTGTACTATCAGTATATAGATATATGCCTGTGAGCTATCAGTATATAGATATATGCCTGTGTACTATCAGTGTATAGATATATGCCTGTGTATTATCAGTGTATAGATATATGCCTGTGTACTATCAGTATATAGATATATGCCTGAGTACTATCAGTATATAGATATATGCCTGTGTACTATCAGTATAAAGATATACGCCTGTGTACTATCAGTATATAGATATACGCCTGTGTACTATCAGTATATAGATATACGCCTGTGTACTATTAGTATATAGATATATGCCTGTGTACTATCAGTATATAGATATATGCCTGTGTACTATTAGTATATAGATATATGCCTGTGTGCTATCAGTATATAGATATATGGCTGTGTACTAATATATGCCTGTGTTCTATCAGTGTATAGATATATGCCTGTGTGCTATCAGTATATAGATATATACCTGTGTGCTATCAGTATTTAGATATATACCTGTGTACTATCAGTATATAGATATATGCCTGTGTACTATCAGTATATAGATATATGCCTGTGTACTATCAGTATATAGATATATGCCTGTGTACTATCAGTATATAGATATATGCCTGTGTACTATCAGTATATAGATATATGCCTGTGTATTATCAGTGTATAGATATATGCCTGTGTACTATCAGTATATAGATATATGCCTGTGTACTATCAGTATATAGATATAGGCCTGTGTACTATCAGTGTATAGATATATGCCTGTGTGCTATCAGTGTATAGATATATGCCTGTGTACTATCAGTATATAGATATATGCCTGTGTACTATCAGTATATAGATATATGCCTGTGTGCTATCAGTATATAGATATATGCCTGTGTACTATCAGTATATAGATATATGCCTGTGTACTATCAGTGTATAGATATATGCCTGTGTACTATCAGTATATAGATATATGCCTGTGTACTATCAGTATATAGATATATGCCTGTGTACTATCAGTATATAGATATATGCCTGTGTACTATCAGTATATAGATATATGCCTGTGTACCATCAGTATATAGATATATGCCTGTGTACTATCAGTATATAGATGTATGCCTGTGTACTATCAGTGTATAGATATATGCCTGTGTAATATCAGTATATAGATATATGCCTGTGTGCTATCAGTATATAGATATATTCCTGTGTGCTATCAGTATATAGATATATGCCTGTGTACTATCAGTGTATAGATATATGCCTGTGTGCTATCAGTATATAGATATATGCCTGTGTGCTATCAGTATATAGATATATGCCTGTGTACTATCAGTGTATAGATATATGCCTGTGTACTATCAGTATATAGATATATGCCTGTGTGCTATCAGTATATAGATATATGCCTGTGTGCTTTCAGTATATAGATATATGCCTGTGTACTATCAGTATATAGATATATGCCTGTGTGCTATCAGTATATAGATATATGCCTGTGTACTATCAGTGTATAGATATATGCCTGTGTACTATCAGTATATAGATATATGCCTGTGTACTATCAGTATATAGATATATGCCTGTGTACTATCAGTATATAGATATATGCCTCTGTACTATCAGTGTATAGATATATGCCTGTGTACTATCTGTATATAGATATATGCATGTGTACTATCAGTATATAGATATACGCCTGTGTACTATCAGTATATAGATATACGCCTGTGTACTATCAGTATATAGATATACGCCTGTGTACTATCAGTATATAGATATATGCCTGTGTACTATTAGTATATAGATATATGCCTGTGTACTATCAGTATATAGATATATGCCTGTGTACTATCAGTATATAGATATATGCCTGTGTGCTATCAGTATATAGATATATGCCTGTGTGCTATCAGTATATAGATATATGCCTGTGTGCTATCAGTATATAGATATATGGCTGTGTACTAATATATGCCTGTGTTCTATCAGTGTATAGATATATGCCTGTGTGCTATCAGTATATAGATATATGCCTGTGTGCTATCAGTATATAGATATATGCCTGTGTGCTATCAGTATATAGATATATGCCTGTGTGCTATCAGTATATAGATATATACCTGTGTACTATCAGTATATAGATATATGCCTGTGTGCTATCAGTATATAGATATATGCCTGTGTGCTATCAGTATATAGATATATACCTGTGTACTATCAGTATATAGATATATGCCTGTGTGCTATCAGTATATAGATATATGCCTGTGTGCTATCAGTATATAGATATATGCCTGTGTGCTATCAGTATATAGATATATGCCTGTGTACTATCAGTATATAGATGTATGCCTGTGTACTATCAGTATATAGATGTATGCCTGTGTACTATCAGTATATAGATGTATGCCTGTGTACTATCAGTATATAGATGTATGCCTGTGTACTATCAGTATATAGATGTATGCCTGTGTACTATCAGTATATAGATATATGCCTGTGTACTATCAGTATATAGATATATGCCTGTGTGCTATCAGTATATAGATATATGCCTGTGTGCTATCAGTATATAGATATATGCCTGTGTGCTATCAGTATATAGATATATGCCTGTGTGCTATCAGTATATAGATATATGCCTGTGTGCTATCAGTATATAGATATATGGCTGTGTGCTATCAGTATATAGATATATGCCTGTGTGCTATCAGTATATAGATATATGCCTGTGTGCTATCAGTATATAGATATATGCCTGTGTACTATCAGTATATAGATATATGCCTGTGTGCTATCAGTATATAGATATATGCCTGTGTACTATCAGTATATAGATATATGCCTGTGTACTATCAGTATATAGATATATGCCTGTGTACTATCAGTATATAGATATATGCCTCTGTACTATCAGTATATAGATATATGCCTGTGTGCTATCAGTATATAGATATGTGCCTGTGTACTATCAGTATATAGATATATGCCTCTGTGCTATCAGTATATAGATGTATGCCTGTGTACTATCAGTATATAGATATATGCCTCTGTGCTATCAGTATATAGATGTACGCCTGTGTACTATCAGTATATAGATATACGCCTGTGTGCTATCAGTATATAGATATATGCCTGTGTGCTATCAGTATATAGATATACGCCTGTGTGCTATCAGTATATAGATATACGCCTGTGTACTATCAGTATATAGATATACGCCTGTGTACTATCAGTATATAGATATACGCCTGTGTACTATCAGTATATAGATATACGCCTGTGTACTATCAGTATATAGATATACGCCTGTGTACTATTAGTATATAGATATATGCCTGTGTACTATCAGTATATAGATATATGCCTGTGTACTATCAGTATATAGATATATGCCTGTGTACTATCAGTATATAGATATATGCCTGTGTATTATCAGTGTATAGATATATGCCTGTGTACTATCAGTATATAGATATATGCCTGTGTACTATCAATATATAGATATATGCCAGTGTACTATCAGTATATAGATATATGCCTGTGTGCTATCAGTGTATAGATATATGCCTGTGTACTATCAGTATATAGATATATGCCTGTGTACTATCAGTATATAGATATATGCCTGTGTACTATCAGTATATAGATATATGCCTGTGTGCTATCAGTATATAGATATATGCCTGTGTACTATCAGTATATAGATATATGCCTGTGTACTATCAGTGTATAGATATATGCCTGTGTACTATCAGTATATAGATATATGCCTGTGTACTATCAGTATATAGATATATGCCTGTGTACTATCAGTATATAGATATATGCCTGTGTACTATCAGTGTATAGATATATGCCTGTGTACTATCAGTGTATAGATATATGCCTGTGTACTATCAGTATATAGATGTATGCCTGTGTACTATCAGTGTATAGATATATGCCTGTGTACTATCAGTATATAGATATATGCCTGTGTGCTATCAGTATATAGATATATGCCGGTGTGCTATCAGTATATAGATATATGCCTGTGTACTATCAGTGTATAGATATATGCCTGTGTACTATCAGTATATAGATATATGCCTGTGTGCTATCAGTATATAGATATATGCCTGTGTGCTATCAGTGTATAGATATATGCCTGTGTACTATCAGTATATAGATATATGCCTGTGTACTATCAGTATATAGATATATGCCTGTGTACTATCAGTATATAGATATATGCCTGTGAGCTATCAGTATATAGATATATGCCTGTGTACTATCAGTATATAGATATATGCCTGTGTACTATCAGTATATAGATATATGCCTGTGTACTATCAGTATATAGCTATATGCCTGTGTACTATCAGTGTATAGATATATGCCTGTGTATTATGAGTGTATAGATATATGCCTGTGTACTATCAGTATATAGATATATGCCTGTGTACTATCAGTATATAGATATATGCCTGTGTACTATCAGTATATAGATATACGCCTGTGTACTATCAGTATATAGATATACGCCTGTGTACTATCAGTATATAGATATACGCCTGTGTACTATCAGTATATAGATATACGCCTGTGTACTATCAGTATATAGATATACGCCTGTGTACTATTAGTATATAGATATATGCCTGTGTACTATCAGTATATAGATATATGCCTGTGTACTATCAGTATATAGATATATGCCTGTGTGCTATCAGTATATAGATATATGGCTGTGTACTAATATATGCCTGTGTTCTATCAGTGTATAGATATATGCCTGTGTGCTATCAGTATATAGATATATGCCTGTGTGCTATCAGTATATAGATATATACCTGTGTACTATCAGTATATAGATATATGCCTGTGTACTATCAGTATATAGATATATGCCTGTGTACTATCAGTATATAGATATATGCCTGTGTACTATCAGTATATAGATATATGCCTGTGTACTATCAGTATATAGATATATGCCTGTGTACTATCAGTATATAGATATATGCCTGTGTACTATCAGTATATAGATATATGCCTGTGTACTATCAGTATATAGATATATGCCTGTGTACTATCAGTATATAGATGTATGCCTGTGTACTATCAGTATATAGATGTATGCCTGTGTACTATCAGTATATAGATGTATGCCTGTGTACTATCAGTATATAGATGTATGCCTGTGTACTATCAGTATATATGTGTATGCCTGTGTACTATCAGTATATAGATATATGCCTGTGTACTATCAGTATATAGATATATGCCTGTGTACTATCAGTATATAGATATATGCCTGTGTGCTATCAGTATATAGATATATGCCTGTGTGCTATCAGTATATAGATATATGCCTGTGTGCTATCAGTATATAGATATATGCCTGTGTGCTATCAGTATATAGATATATGGCTGTGTGCTATCAGTATATAGATATATGCCTGTGTGCTATCAGTATATAGATATATGCCTGTGTGCTATCAGTATATAGATATATGCCTGTGTACTATCAGTATATAGATATATGCCTGTGTGCTATCAGTATATAGATATATGCCTGTGTACTATCAGTATATAGATATATGCCTGTGTACTATCAGTATATAGATATATGCCTGTGTACTATCAGTATATAGATATATGCCTCTGTACTATCAGTATATAGATATATGCCTGTGTGCTATCAGTATATAGATATGTGCCTGTGTACGATCAGTATATAGATATATGCCTCTGTGCTATCAGTATATAGATGTATGCCTGTGTACTATCAGTATATAGATATATGCCTCTGTGCTATCAGTATATAGATGTATGCCTGTGTACTATCAGTATATAGATATACGCCTGTGTGCTATCAGTATATAGATATATGCCTGTGTACTATCAGTATATAGATATATGCCTGTGTACTATCAGTATATAGATATATGGCTGTGTGCTATCAGTATATAGATATATGCCTGTGTACTATCAGTATATAGATATATGCCTGTGTGCTATCAGTATATAGATGTATGCCTGTGTGCTATCAGTATATAGATATATGCCTGTGTGTTATCAGTATATAGATATATGCCTGTGTACTATCAGTATATAGATATATGCCTGTGTACTATCAGTATATAGATATATGCCTGTGTGCTATCAGTATATAGATATATGCCTGTGTACTATCAGTATATAGATATATGCCTGTGTACTATCAGTGTATAGATATATGCCTGTGTACTATCAGTATATAGATATATGCCTGTGTACTATCAGTATATAGATATATGCCTGTGTACTATCAGTATATAGATATATGCCTGTGTACTATCAGTATATAGATATATGCCTGTGTACTATCAGTATATAGATATATGCCTGTGTACTATCAGTATATAGATGTATGCCTGTGTACTATCAGTGTATAGATATATGCCTGTGTACTATCAGTATATAGATATATGCCTGTGTGCTATCAGTATATAGATATATTCCTGTGTGCTATCAGTATATAGATATATATGCCTGTGTACTATCAGTGTATAGATATATGCCTGTGTGCTATCAGTATATAGATATATGCCTGTGTGCTATCAGTATATAGATATATGCCTGTGTACTATCAGTGTATAGATATATGCCTGTGTACTATCAGTATATAGATATATGCCTGTGTGCTATCAGTATATAGATATATGCCTGTGTGCTTTCAGTATATAGATATATGCCTGTGTACTATCAGTGTATAGATATATGCCTGTGTGCTATCAGTATATAGATATATGCCTGTGTGCTATCAGTATATAGATATACGCCTGTGTACTATCAGTATATAGATATACGCCTGTGTACTATCAGTGTATAGATATATGCCTGTGTACTATTAGTATATAGATATATGCCTGTGTACTATCAGTATATAGATATATGCCTGTGTGCTATC
The DNA here is from genome assembly GCF_050947455.1 of Rhinoderma darwinii. Taxonomy (NCBI): domain Eukaryota; kingdom Metazoa; phylum Chordata; class Amphibia; order Anura; family Rhinodermatidae; genus Rhinoderma; species Rhinoderma darwinii. Next base: position 70,177 of record NW_027461673.1, read on the forward strand.
AGTATATAGATATATGGCTGTGTACTAATATATGCCTGTGTTCTATCAGTGTATAGATATATGCCTGTGTGCTATCAGTATATAGATATATACCTGTGTGCTATCAGTATATAGATATATACCTGTGTACTATCAGTATATAGATATATGCCTGTGTACTATCAGTATATAGATATATGCCTGTGTACTATCAGTATATAGATATATGCCTGTGTACTATCAGTATATAGATATATGCCTGTGTACTATCAGTATATAGATATATGCCTGTGTACTATCAGTATATAGATATATGCCTGTGTACTATCAGTGTATAGATATATGCCTGTGTACTATCAGTATATAGATATATGCCTGTGTACTATCAGTATATAGATATATGCCTGTGTACTATCAGTGTATAGATATATGCCTGTGTACTATCAGTATATAGATATATGCCTGTGTACTATCAGTATATAGATATACGCCTGTGTACTATCAGTGTATAGATATATGCCTGTGTACTATTAGTATATAGATATATGCCTGTGTACTATCAGTATATAGATATATGCCTGTGTGCTATCAGTATATAGATATATGGCTGTGTACTAATATATGCCTGTGTTCTATCAGTGTATAGATATATGCCTGTGTGCTATCAGTATATAGATATATACCTGTGTGCTATCAGTATATAGATATATACCTGTGTACTATCAGTATATAGATATATGCCTGTGTACTATCAGTATATAGATATATGCCTGTGTACTATCAGTATATAGATATATGCCTGTGTACTATCAGTATATAGATATATGCCTGTGTACTATCAGTATATAGATATATGCCTGTGTACTATCAGTATATAGATATATGCCTGTGTACTATCAGTGTATAGATATATGCCTGTGTACTATCAGTATATAGATATATGCCTGTGTACTATCAGTATATAGATATATGCCTGTGTACTATCAGTATATAGATATATGCCTGTGTACTATCAGTATATAGATATACGCCTGTGTACTATCAGTATATAGATATACGCCTGTGTACTATCAGTATATAGATATACGCCTGTGTACTATCAGTATATAGATATATGCCTGTGTACTATTAGTATATAGATATATGCCTGTGTACTATCAGTATATAGATATATGCCTGTGTACTATCAGTATATAGATATATGCCTGTGTGCTATCAGTATATAGATATATGGCTGTGTACTAATATATGCCTGTGTTCTATCAGTGTATAGATATATGCCTGTGTGCTATCAGTATATAGATATATGCCTGTGTGCTATCAGTATATAGATATATACCTGTGTACTATCAGTATATAGATATATGCCTGTGTACTATCAGTATATAGATATATGCCTGTGTACTATCAGTATATAGATATATGCCTGTGTGCTATCAGTATATAGATATATGCCTGTGTACTATCAGTATATAGATATATGCCTGTGTACTATCAGTATATAGATATATGCCTGTGTACTATCAGTATATAGATATATGCCTGTGTACTATCAGTATATAGATATATGCCTGTGTACTATCAGTATATAGATATATGCCTGTGTGCTATCAGTATATAGATATATGGCTGTGTACTAATATATGCCTGTGTTCTATCAGTGTATAGATATATGCCTGTGTACTATCAGTATATAGATATATGCCTGTGTACTATCAGTATATAGATATATGCCTGTGTACTATCAGTATATAGATATATGCCTGTGTACTATCAGTATATAGATATATGCCTGTGTACTATCAGTATATAGATATATGCCTGTGTACTATCAGTATATAGATATATGCCTGTGTACTATCAGTATATAGATATATGCCTGTGTACTATCAGTATATAGATATATGCCTGTGTACTATCAGTATATAGATATATGCCTGTGTACTATCAGTATATAGATATATGCCTGTGTACTATCAGTATATAGATGTATGCCTGTGTACTATCAGTATATAGATGTATGCCTGTGTACTATCAGTATATAGATATATGCCTGTGTACTATCAGTATATAGATATATGCCTGTGTACTATCAGTATATAGATATATGCCTGTGTACTATCAGTATATAGATATATGCCTGTGTACTATCAGTATATAGATATATGCCTGTGTGCTATCAGTATATAGATATATGCCTGTGTGCTATCAGTATATAGATATATGCCTGTGTGCTATCAGTATATAGATATATGCCTGTGTGCTATCAGTATATAGATATATGGCTGTGTGCTATCAGTATATAGATATATGCCTGTGTGCTATCAGTATATAGATATATGCCTGTGTGCTATCAGTATATAGATATATGCCTGTGTACTATCAGTATATAGATATATGCCTGTGTACTATCAGTATATAGATATATGCCTGTGTACTATCAGTATATAGATATATGCCTGTGTACTATCAGTATATAGATATATGGCTGTGTACTATCAGTATATAGATATATGCCTGTGTACTATCAGTATATAGATATATGCCTCTGTACTATCAGTATATAGATATATGCCTGTGTGCTATCAGTATATAGATATGTGCCTGTGTACTATCAGTATATAGATATATGCCTCTGTGCTATCAGTATATAGATGTATGCCTGTGTACTATCAGTATATAGATATATGCCTGTGTACTATCAGTATATAGATATATGCCTGTGTACTATCAGTATATAGATATACGCCTGTGTGCTATCAGTATATAGATATATGCCTGTGTACTATCAGTATATAGATATATGCCTGTGTACTATCAGTATATAGATATATGGCTGTGTGCTATCAGTATATAGATATATGCCTGTGTACTATCAGTATATAGATATATGCCTGTGTGCTATCAGTATATAGATATATGCCTGTGTGCTATCAGTATATAGATATATGCCTGTGTGTTATCAGTATATAGATATATGCCTGTGTACTATCAGTATATAGATATATGCCTGTGTACTATCAGTATATAGATATATGCCTGTGTGCTATCAGTATATAGATATATGCCTGTGTGCTATCAGTATATAGATATATGCCTGTGTACTATCAGTGTATAGATATATGCCTGTGTACTATCAGTATATAGATATATGCCTGTGTACTATCAGTATATAGATATATGCCTGTGTACTATCAGTATATAGATATATGCCTGTGTACTATCAGTATATAGATATATGCCTGTGTACTATCAGTATATAGATATATGCCTGTGTACTATCAGTATATAGATGTATGCCTGTGTACTATCAGTGTATAGATATATGCCTGTGTACTATCAGTATATAGATATATGCCTGTGTACTATCAGTATATAGATATATGCCTGTGTACTATCAGTATATAGATATATGCCTGTGTGTTATCAGTATATAGATATATGCCTGTGTACTATCAGTATATAGATATATGCCTGTGTACTATCAGTGTATAGATATATGCCTGTGTACTATCAGTATATAGATATATGCCAGTGTGCTATCAGTATATAGATATATGCCTGTGTACTATCAGTGTATAGATATATGCCTGTGTACTATCAGTATATAGATATATGCCTGTGTACTATCAGTATATAGATATATGCCTGTGTACTATCAGTATATAGATATATGCCTGTGTGCTATCAGTATATAGATATATGCCTGTGTGCTATCAGTATATAGATATATGCCTGTGTGCTATCAGTATATAGATATATGCCTGTGTACTATCAGTATATAGATATATGCCTCTGTACTATCAGTGTATAGATATATGCCTGTGTACTATCTGTATATAGATATATGCCTGTGTACTATCAGTATATAGATATATGCCTGTGAGCTATCAGTATATAGATATATGCCTGTGTACTATCAGTGTATAGATATATGCCTGTGTATTATCAGTGTATAGATATATGCCTGTGTACTATCAGTATATAGATATATGCCTGAGTACTATCAGTATATAGATATATGCCTGTGTACTATCAGTATAAAGATATACGCCTGTGTACTATCAGTATATAGATATACGCCTGTGTACTATCAGTATATAGATATACGCCTGTGTACTATTAGTATATAGATATATGCCTGTGTACTATCAGTATATAGATATATGCCTGTGTACTATTAGTATATAGATATATGCCTGTGTGCTATCAGTATATAGATATATGGCTGTGTACTAATATATGCCTGTGTTCTATCAGTGTATAGATATATGCCTGTGTGCTATCAGTATATAGATATATACCTGTGTGCTATCAGTATATAGATATATACCTGTGTACTATCAGTATATAGATATATGCCTGTGTACTATCAGTATATAGATATATGCCTGTGTACTATCAGTATATAGATATATGCCTGTGTACTATCAGTATATAGATATATGCCTGTGTACTATCAGTATATAGATATATGCCTGTGTATTATCAGTGTATAGATATATGCCTTTGTACTATCAGTATATAGATATATGCCTGTGTACTATCAGTATATAGATATATGCCAGTGTACTATCAGTATATAGATATATGCCTGTGTGCTATCAGTGTATAGATATATGCCTGTGTACTATCAGTATATAGATATATGCCTGTGTGCTATCAGTATATAGATATATGCCTGTGTGCTATCAGTATATAGATATAGGCCTGTGTACTATCAGTGTATAGATATATGCCTGTGTGCTATCAGTGTATAGATATATGCCTGTGTACTATCAGTATATAGATATATGCCTGTGTACTATCAGTATATAGATATATGCCTGTGTGCTATCAGTATATAGATATATGCCTGTGTGCTATCAGTATATAGATATATGCCTGTGTGCTATCAGTATATAGATATATGCCTGTGTACTATCAGTATATAGATATATGCCTGTGTACTATCAGTATATAGATATATGCCTGTGTGCTATCAGTATATAGATATATGCCTGTGTACTATCAGTATATAGATATATGCCTGTGTACTATCAGTGTATAGATATATGCCTGTGTACTATCAGTATATAGATATATGCCTGTGTACTATCAGTATATAGATATATGCCTGTGTACTATCAGTATATAGATATATGCCTGTGTACTATCAGTATATAGATATATGCCTGTGTACCATCAGTATATAGATATATGCCTGTGTACTATCAGTATATAGATGTATGCCTGTGTACTATCAGTGTATAGATATATGCCTGTGTACTATCAGTATATAGATATATGCCTGTGTGCTATCAGTATATAGATATATTCCTGTGTGCTATCAGTATATAGATATATGCCTGTGTACTATCAGTGTATAGATATATGCCTGTGTGCTATCAGTATATAGATATATGCCTGTGTGCTATCAGTATATAGATATATGCCTGTGTACTATCAGTGTATAGATATATGCCTGTGTACTATCAGTATATAGATATATGCCTGTGTGCTATCAGTATATAGATATATGCCTGTGTGCTTTCAGTATATAGATATATGCCTGTGTACTATCAGTGTATAGATATATGCCTGTGTGCTATCAGTATATAGATATATGCCTGTGTGCTATCAGTATATAGATATATGCCTGTGTACTATCAGTGTATAGATATATGCCTGTGTACTATCAGTATATAGATATATGCCTGTGTACTATCAGTATATAGATATATGCCTGTGTACTATCAGTATATAGATATATGCCTGTGTACCATCAGTATATAGATATATGCCTGTGTACTATCAGTATATAGATGTATGCCTGTGTACTATCAGTGTATAGATATATGCCTGTGTACTATCAGTATATAGATATATGCCTGTGTGCTATCAGTATATAGATATATTCCTGTGTGCTATCAGTATATAGATATATGCCTGTGTACTATCAGTGTATAGATATATGCCTGTGTGCTATCAGTATATAGATATATGCCTGTGTGCTATCAGTATATAGATATATGCCTGTGTACTATCAGTGTATAGATATATGCCTGTGTACTATCAGTATATAGATATATGCCTGTGTGCTATCAGTATATAGATATATGCCTGTGTGCTTTCAGTATATAGATATATGCCTGTGTACTATCAGTGTATAGATATATGCCTGTGTGCTATCAGTATATAGATATATGCCTGTGTGCTATCAGTATATAGATATATGCCTGTGTACTATCAGTGTATAGATATATGCCTGTGTACTATCAGTATATAGATATATGCCTGTGTACTATCAGTATATAGATATATGCCTGTGTACTATCAGTATATAGATATATGCCTGTGAGCTATCAGTATATAGATATATGCCTGTGTACTATCAGTATATAGATATATGCCTGTGTACTATCAGTATATAGATATATGCCTGTGTACTATCAGTATATAGCTATATGCCTGTGTACTATCAGTGTATAGATATATGCCTGTGTATTATGAGTGTATAGATATATGCCTGTGTACTATCAGTATATAGATATATGCCTGTGTACTATCAGTATATAGATATATGCCTGTGTACTATCAGTATATAGATATATGCCTGTGTACTATCAGTATATAGATATACGCCTGTGTACTATCAGTATATAGATATACGCCTGTGTACTATCAGTATATAGATATACGCCTGTGTACTATCAGTATATAGATATACGCCTGTGTACTATCAGTATATAGATATACGCCTGTGTACTATTAGTATATAGATATATGCCTGTGTACTATCAGTATATAGATATATGCCTGTGTACTATCAGTATATAGATATATGCCTGTGTGCTATCAGTATATAGATATATGGCTGTGTACTAATATATGCCTGTGTTCTATCAGTGTATAGATATATGCCTGTGTGCTATCAGTATATAGATATATGCCTGTGTGCTATCAGTATATAGATATATGCCTGTGTGCTATCAGTATATAGATATATGCCTGTGTGCTATCAGTATATAGATATATACCTGTGTACTATCAGTATATAGATATATGCCTGTGTACTATCAGTATATAGATATATGCCTGTGTACTATCAGTATATAGATATATGCCTGTGTACTATCAGTATATAGATATATGCCTGTGTACTATCAGTATATAGATATATGCCTGTGTACTATCAGTATATAGATATATGCCTGTGTACTATCAGTATATAGATATATGCCTGTGTACTATCAGTATATAGATATATGCCTGTGTACTATCAGTATATAGATGTATGCCTGTGTACTATCAGTATATAGATGTATGCCTGTGTACTATCAGTATATAGATGTATGCCTGTGTACTATCAGTATATAGATGTATGCCTGTGTACTATCAGTATATAGATGTATGCCTGTGTACTATCAGTATATAGATATATGCCTGTGTACTATCAGTATATAGATATATGCCTGTGTACTATCAGTATATAGATATATGCCTGTGTGCTATCAGTATATAGATATATGCCTGTGTGCTATCAGTATATAGATATATGCCTGTGTGCTATCAGTATATAGATATATGCCTGTGTGCTATCAGTATATAGATATATGGCTGTGTGCTATCAGTATATAGATATATGCCTGTGTGCTATCAGTATATAGATATATGCCTGTGTGCTATCAGTATATAGATATATGCCTGTGTGCTATCAGTATATAGATATATGCCTGTGTGCTATCAGTATATAGATATATGCCTGTGTACTATCAGTATATAGATATATGCCTGTGTACTATCAGTATATAGATATATGCCTGTGTACTATCAGTATATAGATATATGCCTCTGTACTATCAGTATATAGATATATGCCTGTGTGCTATCAGTATATAGATATGTGCCTGTGTACTATCAGTATATAGATATATGCCTCTGTGCTATCAGTATATAGATGTATGCCTGTGTACTATCAGTATATAGATATATGCCTCTGTGCTATCAGTATATAGATGTATGCCTGTGTACTATCAGTATATAGATATACGCCTGTGTGCTATCAGTATATAGATATATGCCTGTGTACTATCAGTATATAGATATATGCCTGTGTACTATCAGTATATAGATATATGGCTGTGTGCTATCAGTATATAGATATATGCCTGTGTACTATCAGTATATAGATATATGCCTGTGTGCTATCAGTATATAGATGTATGCCTGTGTGCTATCAGTATATAGATATATGCCTGTGTGTTATCAGTATATAGATATATGCCTGTGTACTATCAGTATATAGATATATGCCTGTGTACTATCAGTATATAGATATATGCCTGTGTGCTATCAGTATATAGATATATGCCTGTGTACTATCAGTATATAGATATATGCCTGTGTACTATCAGTGTATAGATATATGCCTGTGTACTATCAGTATATAGATATATGCCTGTGTACTATCAGTATATAGATATATGCCTGTGTACTATCAGTATATAGATATATGCCTGTGTACTATCAGTATATAGATATATGCCTGTGTACTATCAGTATATAGATATATGCCTGTGTACTATCAGTATATAGATATATGCCTGTGTGCTATCAGTATATAGATATATTCCTGTGTGCTATCAGTATATAGATATATATGCCTGTGTACTATCAGTGTATAGATATATGCCTGTGTGCTATCAGTATATAGATATATGCCTGTGTGCTATCAGTATATAGATATATGCCTGTGTACTATCAGTGTATAGATATATGCCTGTGTACTATCAGTATATAGATATATGCCTGTGTGCTATCAGTATATAGATATATGCCTGTGTGCTTTCAGTATATAGATATATGCCTGTGTACTATCAGTGTATAGATATATGCCTGTGTGCTATCAGTATATAGATATATGCCTGTGTGCTATCAGTATATAGATATACGCCTGTGTACTATCAGTATATAGATATACGCCTGTGTACTATTAGTATATAGATATATGCCTGTGTACTATCAGTATATAGATATATGCCTGTGTACTATCAGTATATAGATATATGCCTGTGTGCTATCAGTATATAGATATATGGCTGTGTACTAATATATGCCTGTGTTCTATCAGTGTATAGATATATGCCTTTGTGCTATCAGTATATAGATATATACCTGTGTGCTATCAGTATATAGATATATACCTGTGTACTATCAGTATATAGATATATGCCTGTGTACTATCAGTATATAGATATATGCCTGTGTACTATCAGTATATAGATATATGCCTGTGTACTATCAGTATATAGATATATGCCTGTGTACTATCAGTATATAGATATATGCCTGTGTACTATCAGTATATAGATATATGCCTGTGTACTATCAGTGTATAGATATATGCCTGTGTACTATCAGTATATAGATATATGCCTGTGTACTATCAGTATATAGATATATGCCTGTGTACTATCAGTATATAGATATATGCCTGTGTACTATTAGTATATAGATATATGCCTGTGTACTATCAGTATATAGATATATGCCTGTGTACTATCAGTGTATAGATATATGCCTGTGTACTATCAGTATATAGATATATGCCTGTGTGCTATCAGTATATAGATATATGCCTGTGTGCTTTCAGTATATAGATATATGCCTGTGTACTATCAGTGTATAGATATATGCCTGTGTGCTATCAGTATATAGATATATGCCTGTGTGCTATCAGTATATAGATATACGCCTGTGTACTATCAGTATATAGATATACGCCTGTGTACTATTAGTATATAGATATATGCCTGTGTACTATCAGTATATAGATATATGCCTGTGTACTATCAGTATATAGATATATGCCTGTGTGCTATCAGTATATAGATATATGGCTGTGTACTAATATATGCCTGTGTTCTATCAGTGTATAGATATATGCCTTTGTGCTATCAGTATATAGATATATACCTGTGTGCTATCAGTATATAGATATATACCTGTGTACTATCAGTATATAGATATATGCCTGTGTACTATCAGTATATAGATATATGCCTGTGTACTATCAGTATATAGATATATGCCTGTGTACTATCAGTATATAGATATATGCCTGTGTACTATCAGTATATAGATATATGCCTGTGTACTATCAGTATATAGATATATGCCTGTGTACTATCAGTGTATAGATATATGCCTGTGTACTATCAGTATATAGATATATGCCTGTGTACTATCAGTATATAGATATATGCCTGTGTACTATCAGTATATAGATATATGCCTGTGTACTATTAGTATATAGATATATGCCTGTGTGCTATCAGTATATAGATATATGGCTGTGTACTAATATATGCCTGTGTTCTATCAGTGTATAGATATATGCCTGTGTACTATCAGTATATAGATATATGCCTGTGTACTATCAGTATATAGATATATGCCTGTGTACTATCAGTATATAGATATATGCCTGTGTACTATCAGTATATAGATATATGCCTGTGTACTATCAGTATATAGATATATGCCTGTGTACTATCAGTATATAGATATATGCCTGTGTACTATCAGTATATAGATATATGCCTGTGTACTATCAGTATATAGATATATGCCTGTGTACTATCAGTATATAGATATATGCCTGTGTACTATCAGTATATAGATATATGCCTGTGTACTATCAGTATATAGATGTATGCCTGTGTACTATCAGTATATAGATGTATGCCTGTGTACTATCAGTATATAGATATATGCCTGTGTACTATCAGTATATAGATATATGCCTGTGTGAAGGATGGAGTGGACAGAAGTTAATGTTTATAATAATTTTCTTTCTTTAATAAAATATAGACTATAGAGTTGTGTACATAATTGTGATGAAGCAATAGTAATAGGATTAGATAAGTATACGTGGCAAGATGGCCCCTGAACAGGGACTACGCACTAATAAAATAACAAGTCACTTCCTGGTATGAACAAACTATGAACTATGAAGACATATCTAAAGGACCAGATAAGGGTGAACCTATCCAAGGATGACACAAAGTAACAAGAGGCTTACAGTGATACGTGCTTTTATAAAAGTGTGATAACATGTACCCACCCCCAGGAGAAAGGAGATATAGAACAAATGTGTGTAATAAATAAATCAGTGACGCCTGATGCTGAGTGAGGAGCTTTGTACCAGACTCTGTGTGGTGTGATTCCTTTCGTACGAACTCAGCGTATTATCCCTGCCGGTTGAGACTGATTAGTACCCGAACATTTTGGCGCTCGACGTGGGGCCACACTCGAGGGATAAGCCGTGTCCGTGATCGACGACCCCCAGACGCCTCAACATCGAATCACCAGCCACGCTCCCAGGAAGTCTGATCAGCTTCAAATAAAACATGGTAAGGTTAAGTTCATGTTTATGAATATTGGCTCTTATCCGTGTGGGAGAGTGAGCAGGTGATAAGATACCGAGGTATTTGGAGTCGATCCCGGCCACACTCTCAGCGACAGAGAGTTAACCCGCTGTGTGGTTCCAAGAATCATAGTATAGATAGTCGCGTCTCGCCGGCATAGGTGATAAGTATAAGTGTAATAATTTAATTCGTCGCAGGGTATAGGTTGATACCATTAAGTCGACAGAGACAAATAGTCGCAGGGTATAGGTTGATACCATTAAGACGACAGGTGTAAGTGTAATAATTTAATTGGTCGCAGGGTATAGGTTGATACCATTAAGACGACAGGTGTAAGTGTAATAATTTAATTGGTCGCAGGGTATAGGTTGATACCATTAAGACGACAGGTGTAAGTGTAATAATTTAATTGGTCGCAGGGTATAGGTTGATACCATTAAGACGACAGAGACAGACAGTCAGTTATAATTGTGTTAAAAAAAAAAAAAAAAAAAATTGTGTTTTGTGTTCAGAAACATCGAGAATAAGGTTTCATTCTCAGGACGGTGTTAAATATAGAACAGTATGTTTAATGTGTTTAAAACAAAGAGACAGGCAAAGGAATGTGGTTCATTAACCGCAAAAGAGATAGTAGAAAAAAGAGAAGGCAAGAAGAATGTAGAAAATAGTAAGAAAGTTATGCACATAGGTGGCATATTTATAGATGGGAGAATGGGCTGCAGCTCTTAGGGAAAACAAGGGAAGATTAAGTGACGAAGGAAAGTTAGATGAAGCATTAGCTTGGCAAAGAACAGCCATAGCCATAACTAAAGACAAGTTTACTGAGCAAGAAATACGAGACAGAAAGGGTAAAATCATCAAATATGTGTATTACAAAGAACGTGTCCAGCCACCGCCCTATAATGGCGACGGTGGAATTCTAACTTCGTGGGAGTGTCCCAGTTGTGGTTAACAGAACCCGCCCCAAGTTGAATATTGTGTATCATGTCACTTTCCACGCCCCGATCCTCCCATATATGCCACGCCTTCGGCACCACTCCCCGCCCCAGGAGGCCATCTTGGTACACCTAAACCTGTTGTTCCGTTATATCCGGTACTCACACAAGAAGGTGGATTTTATAAGCCCCCTCCGTAGGATGTGGCCACGCCCGGCCCAACCAAATCAGTATGAAATAATCACCTTGTTAATTTTGTCATTTGTAGTGTTTTTTCTATTTACAGAAGTTCCAGTTTTAGTTCACTGATGAAACAACACGTCATCATAATATAGAGATGGTGGCCGTCAGATTGTACGGTTAAACATTAACGTAGATAATTCCTGTACAATGGTGTGATAAATGATTGCAGATACGTATGTTGTTTTGCCGGCATTGAAAGTGTTAAGATTGTGAGAAGCTGCGAGTTTGTGACCTCCCTCCCCCCTAAAGTGTGCTGTGTTTGGGAGGAGGAGGAGGGGGGCTGACTGGGTGCAGTCTGCAGGGCTGATGAGACAGAGGGATCTCAATATGCACTGCTGAGATATATATATATCAGTAATGTCTACAAACCTAAATACATTTCTTCTCTTTTGCGCAAGCGCTGTTGGTTATAAAAGTTACGATATTTATGTGTTATGATGTGATCAGATTTCATGTGTTTTGATGTTAATTCAGATGTATTAAACTACAGATACTGTGAGACACGGGGTTTTGAAAATGTATGTGCCCCCCACCGTTCCCTATTTTTATATACTGTTTATTGGTTTGCAGTAATTAATGTGATCAGAGATAATATTTTCTGTTTTATTGAATAACTAACTACAATTGTTTTGTTTTTGATTTCACACATGAGTTATGTCATTGTAAAGATCAAATGTTTGTCAGGAAAAAGTCATTTTTGTTTCAGGCTGTTGTACATTACAAGGGGTTAAATTAGTGTTATGTTGAGATGTAGTTGTGAACTCTGCTACATCACTCTCGCAGAGTCCACAAAGGGGGGAAGGGTGAAGGAACTGATCAGGTACAATTTTGGTTTATGTGTAAGAGACCATCCCCCTCCAGCAAAGTTACACAGGAGGATGTGACATCACTCACACGAGTCTTTATGGATTTAGATGAGGGAGAAGGCAAAACAAAACTTGTCTGGACATTGTTAATTTGATGTAAAGTTTTTGGGAATGTTTTATTTTTATTTGTTTTTGTATTAATCAAGTATTTGCAGAACCTGATAAAAGTGAGATTCTCAAAGTATTCTGGATTATCAGCTGAATGAGGAGGAGTTGTGTTTGGTAGCGGCTTGTGACACCAATCCATGGAGTACCTCTACGCAAGCATATACTTTGTACTGTACTGAACAAAATGGACATGACACTGCGGTTCTCACACAAAGTCATGGACCACAGCAGAGCCCGATAGTATATTATTCAGCTAGACTAGACCCTGTGGCCCGAGGTTCCCCATCATGTGTGAGAGCTATCATTGCTGTAAATTCAATGTTAAACAAGGCCTCAGATTTGGTCCTGGCATTTCCACCACATGATATATATATTACTGCTATTCTAACTCAAGTACAACCTAAGCATTTGTCCACTGCAAGACATTTGAGATTAACCTGTGCTCTTCTTCTTCCTGAGCAGGTTACTTTACACCGCTGTACTACATTGAACCCAGCTACCTTACTGCCTTTGGAGCAAGGGGGAGAAGACGTAGGTAAAGTATGGTCACAATTTTTGTCTGAAACTGATGAACATGATTGTATGGCCCTTATGGCCCAGGAAACAGTGGGCTTCGCACATGTAAAAGATACCCCACTCCAAAACCCAGACCTAAATACTCTTTGTGGATGGTTCAAGGTATTTTGTAGAAGGATTTTTTCTTACAGGATATGCAGTAACCACCGAAGATGTAGTCCTAGAAGCAGCCTCCTTACCAGCGTCCCGCTCAGCACAAGAAGCGGAGCTTAAGGCCCTGGCAGCAGCATGCCAACATGCAGAAGGAAAGACAGCAAATATATACACTGACTCTCGATATGCATTTGGGATTGCACACGATTATGGCCCCATATGGAGGGCAAGACAATTTTTGACCTCTGCAGGTACACCTGTAAAGAATGCAGACTTTGTAAAATATTTGATGGCGACCCTGATGTTACCCACAGAAGTAGCAGTAGTAAAGATAAAAGCTCACACTAAGGTGAGTTCACCAGAGACAAAAGGAAATGCCCTGGCAGACGAAGCGGCAAAGCAAGCAGCACAGAAGCTACCCGTGTTAGCAGCCGTATGTCAGATAAAAGATCCAGAGGAAACAAGACCAGCTGTAAGCCCGGAACTACGGCAAAAAACTTCAAGGACAAGCAACAAAAGAAGAAAAAGACAAGTGGACGGCCCAAGGAGCAACGCTACGAAAAGATGGCCTCTGGCAATGCCAGAATAAACTGTGCCTGCCTAAGACAATGTTCCCAATGATGGCCCAGATAACACATGGAGAGACACACCAATAAAAAACGGCAATGATGGACTTGGTAAACAAGGTGTGGTATGCCCCAGGGTTTAGTGTGATGGCCAGCAGTTTTACACAAGGATGCATGATCTGTGCAACACATAATATTGGAAGAACTGTAAAAGTACCACAGAAGCACACACCCAGACCTATATATCCGTTCCAGAGACTGCAGATAGACTATATTCAACTACCCAAAGTTGGTACCTAGGAGTATGTGCTTGTTTGTATTGATCTCTTTTCAGGATGGCCAGAAGCTTTTCCAGTAACCAAAGCTACAGCCGTAGCCACAGCAAAGAAACTGATCAACGAGGTGGTGTGCAGATATGGAGTTCCAGAGGTGATCGAGAGCGACAGAGGAACTCATTTTACGGGTGAAATCATGAACCATGTGTTGTCAGCTCTAGGCATAAGTCAAGCCCTACATACACCATACCATCCACAAAGCAGTGGGAAGGTTGAGAGACTAAATGGGACTCTCAAATTGAAAATCCAAAAAGCAATGGTAGAAAACGGGAAACCATGGACCGAGTGTCTACCATTAGCCTTGTTCTCAGTAAGATACACGCCCACAAAAAGAACAGGTCTCAGCCCATATGAGATCTTATTTGGGTCGGCTCCCAGATTAGGATGTTATTTTCCACAGGTGCTCCAAATGCAGTATGGTAGACTAACAGATTATGTATCAACGCTTGACAAACAATTGACCAAGGTGCATGCACAAGTATTTGCTTCCATTCCAGGTCCTGATTCAGTTGACGTATAAGCTAGAACCAGCAGATTGGGTCGTTGTTAAAAGACACGTGAGGAAAAGTCTAGACCCAAGATTTGATGGTCCTTTTCAAGTCCTACTCGTTACAAGCACCTCAGTGAAGCTCGAAGGAAAGGCAAGCTGGATTCACGCCAGTCATTGTAAAAAGGTTCTTCAGCCAGAAGAATGAAGATCTTTGCGGTCGTTGCGGCGGTTGTTGCGTGTGCTCTTATACAAAAAGGCAGAACTGCTACTCCTGTACACGTAATCAGTACAGAATCACTGGAACAGTTCAGGACAGGGTGGGCGAATGCCACAGTGGATAGAAAGGAGGGTAACTACACATGTAAGGCCAATGCCCCGTGTTATACTACAAATGTGACTACAACCGAAGGGACTTGGAAAAAAGGACCACATGGAGGGACTGTGTACCTTCACATAGACAAAACAGCCAACATTAGCATACAAGAAGAGACGCCGGGGCTGTGGTTTTGTTGTTATGAACCAGATTTACAGTATCGACAGAAATATACAGCCAGTAAAAATAGAAACGAAATGATAAATAAGACTTATGAAAGATGCAACAAGGAGAGGCTCAACTCTACGATTGTAATAAAAGAAACTGATGGGATGATATTATGTATGAATAATAGCCAAATAAGAAATAGGAGATATTTTGTATTCTTGATAACAATTTTAAGAGATATTTAGGAGTATTGAATGGTATACAGTTAGAAACCCAAGAGACCATCTCTCAAAATAGTCACATATTTACAAGGGGAAAAAAGAGATCTGAAAGGAAGTTTTGACCCCCATGTGTATATAGATGCTATAGGAGTCCCAAGGGGGGTCCCAGATGAATTCAAGGCCCGGGATCAGGTAGCAGCTTGATTTGAATCATTAATCCCTATGATCACAGCTAACAAAAATGTAGATTGGATAAATTATATCTATTACAACCAGCAACGGTTTGTTAACTATACTAGGGACGCTTTACAAGGTCTAGCTGACCAGTTAGGACCCACATCTACTATGACTTTCCAGAACCGTATGGCCCTTGATATGATACTAGCAGAAAAAGGAGGCGTTTGTGCCATGATAGGTACTACCTGTCGTACTTTTATTCCAGATAACACAGGACCAAACGGCAAAGTAACCATGGCAATCAAACAGATTGTTTCTTTATCCGAGGAATTAAAACGAAATTGAGGTTTCACAGACCCATGGGATCAGTATTTCTCATGGTTAACCGGATGGCAGAAAATTCTGGCCCAAATTGGGATTGTAATCTTAATCTTTCTAGTGCTTTTCGCAGTTATTGCTTGTTGTGTATTACCATGTATGAAGAAATTAATGACTAAAACTATAACTGAAGTAACTCCCACTTTTATGTTTTCTTCAGAAATTGAAGGACTTTTACCAACTCCATCCATGAAAACAACCACCCTTTATCGAGACTATTGTTCTGAAGATGAATAGATAGTGTAGGGTGTGCACCGACTCTTTAAGTCCAGCTACAAAGGGGGGTCTCCTAATAGGGGAGGCTCGTCTCAAACTGGTGAAAAAATCCTTTTACTCCCCTTTCCCAGAGCACGGACACACTTAGGTTAAGAAATGAAGAAAATAATGATAAAAGGGGGGACTGTGAAGGATGGAGTGGACAGAAGTTAATGTTTATAATAATTTTCTTTCTTTAATAAAATATAGACTATAGAGTTGTGTACATAATTGTGATGAAGCAATAGTAATAGGATTAGATAAGTATACGTGGCAAGATGGCCCCTGAACAGGGACTACGCACTAATAAAATAACAAGTCACTTCCTGGTATGAACAAACTATGAACTATGAAGACATATCTAAAGGACCAGATAAGGGTGAACCTATCCAAGGATGACACAAAGTAACAAGAGGCTTACAGTGATACGTGCTTTTATAAAAGTGTGATAACATGTACCCACCCCCAGGAGAAAGGAGATATAGAACAAATGTGTGTAATAAATAAATCAGTGACGCCTGATGCTGAGTGAGGAGCTTTGTACCAGACTCTGTGTGGTGTGATTCCTTTCGTACGAACTCAGCGTATTATCCCTGCCGGTTGAGACTGATTAGTACCCGAACAGCGCGGTGTGAGGGGTTTTATATTTCCGGTGATTGCGCGGTGTCAGGGGTTTTATATTTCCGGTGATTGCGCGGTGTCAGGGGTTTTATATTTCCGGTGTGAGGGGGTTTATATTTCCGGTGATTGCGCGGTGTGAGGGGTTTATATTCCCGGTGATTGCGCGGTGTGAGGGGTTTTATATTTCCGGTGATTGCGCGGTGTGAGGGGTTTTATATTTCCGGTGATTGCGCGGTGTGAGGGGTTTTATATTTCCGGTGTGAGGGGGTTCATATTTCCGGTGATTGCGCGGTGTGAGGGGTTTATATTTCCGGTGATTGCGCGGTGTGGGGGGGGGGGGGGTTATATTTCCGGTGATTGCGCGGTGTGTGGAGGGTTATATTTCCGAAGATTGCGCTGTGTGAGGGGTTTATATTTCCCGTGATTGCGCATTGTGAGAGGTTTTATATTTCCCGTGATTGTGCGGTGTGAGGGGTTTTATATTTCCGGTTATTGCGCGGTGTGGGGGGTTTTATATTTCCGGTGATTGCGTGGTGTGAGAGGTTTTATATTTCCGGTGATTGCGCGGTGTGAGGGGTTTTATATTTCCGGTGATTGCGCGGTATGAGAGGTTTATATTTCCGGTGATTGTGCGGTGTGAGGGGTTTATATTTCCGGTGATTGCGCGGTGTGAGGGGTTTTATATTTCCGGTGATTGCGCGGTGTGGGGGGATTTATATTTCCGGTGATTGCGCGGTGTGAGGGGTTTTATATTTCCGGTGATTGCGCGGTGTGAGGGGTTTATATTTCCGGTGATTGCGTGGTGTGAGGGGTTTATATTTCCGGTGATTGCGCGGTGTGAGGGGGTTTATATTTCCGGTGATTGCGCGGTGTGAGGGGTTTATATTTCCGGTGATTGCGCGGTGTGGGGGGGTTTTATATTTCCGGTAATTGCGCGGTGTGAGGGGTTTATATTTCCGGTGATTGCGCGGTGTTTATATTTCCGGTGATTGCGCGGTGTGAGGGTTTTATATTTCCGGTGATTGCGCGGTGTGAGGGGTTTATATTTCCGGTGATTGCGCGGTGTGGGGGGTTTGTATTTCCGGTGATTGCGCAGTGTGAGGGGGTTTATATTTCGGGTGATTGCGCGGTGTGAGGGGTTTATATTTCCGGTGATTGCGCGGTGTTTATATTTCCGGTGATTGCGCGGTGTGAGGGTTTTATATTTCCGGTGATTGCGCGGTGTGAGGGGTTTATATTTCCGGTGATTGCGCGGTGTGGGGGATTATATTTCCGGTGATTGCGTGGTGTGAGGGGTTTATATTTCCGGTGATTGCGCGGTGTGTGGGGTTTTATATTTCCGGTGATTGCGCGGTGTGAGGGTTTTATATTTCCGGTGATTGCGCGGTGTAAGCGGTTTATATTTACGGTGTGAGGGGGTTCATATTTCCGGTGATTGCGCGGTGTGAGGGGTTTGTATTTCCGGTGATTGCGCGGTGTGAGGGGTTTTATATTTCCGGTGATTGCGCGGTGTGGGGGGTTCATATTTCCGGTGATTGCGCGGTGTGTGGCGGGGGGTTTATATTTCCGCTGATTTCGCGGTGTGAGGGCTTTTATATTTCCGGTGATTGCGCGGTGTGGGGGGTTTTATATTTCCGGTGATTGCGCGGTGTGAGTGGTTTATATTTCCGGTGATTGCGCGGTGTGTAATGTTTTATATTTCCGGTGATTGTGCGGTGTGGGGGGCTTATATTTCCGGTAATTGCGAGGTGTGAGGGGTTTATATTTCCTGTGATTGCGCGGTGTGAGGGGTTTTATATTTCCGGTGATTGCGCGGTGTGAGGGGTTTATTTTTCCGGTGATTGCGCGGTGTGAGGGGTTTTATATTTCCGGTGATTGCGCGGTGTGAGGTGTTTTTTATTTCCGGTGATTGCGCGGTGTGAGGGGTTTATATTTCCGGTGATTGCGCGGTGTGAGGGGTTTTATATTTCCGGTGATTGAGCGGTGTGAGGGGTTTTATATTTCCGGTGTGAGGGGGTTCATATTTCCGGTGATTGCGCGGTGTGAGGGGTTTATATTTCCGGTGATTGCGCGGTGTGGGGGGGGGGTTATATTTCCGGTGATTGCGCGGTGTGTGGAGGGTTATATTTCCGAAGATTGCGCTGTGTGAGGGGTTTATATTTCCCGTGATTGCGCATTGTGAGAGGTTTTATATTTCCCGTGATTGCGCGGTGTGAGGGGTTTTATATTTCCGGTGATTGCGCGGTGTGGGGGGTTTTATATTTCCGGTGATTGCGTGGTGTGAGAGGTTTTATATTTCCGGTGATTGCGCGGTGTGAGGGGTTTTATATTTCCGGTGATTGCGCGGTATGAGAGGTTTATATTTCCGGTGATTGTGCGGTGTGAGGGGTTTATATTTCCGGTGATTGCGCGGTGTGAGGGGTTTTATATTTCCGGTGATTGCGCGGTGTGGGGGGGTTTTATATTTCCGGTGATTGCGCGGTGTGAGGGGTTTTATATTTCCGGTGATTGCGCGGTGTGAGGGGTTTATATTTCCGGTGATTGCGTGGTGTGAGGGGTTTATATTTCCGGTGATTGCGCGGTGTGAGGGGGTTTATATTTCCGGTGATTGCGCGGTGTGAGGGGTTTATATTTCCGGTGATTGCGCGGTGTGGGGGGGTTTTATATTTCCGGTAATAGCGCGGTGTGAGGGGTTTATATTTCCGGTGATTGCGCGGTGTTTATATTTCCGGTGATTGCGCGGTGTGAGGGTTTTATATTTCCGGTGATTGCGCGGTGTGAGGGGTTTATATTTCCGGTGATTGCGCGGTGTGGGGGGTTTGTATTTCCGGTGATTGCGCGGTGTGAGGGGTTTTATATTTCCGGTGATTGCGCAGTGTGAGGGGGTTTATATTTCGGGTGATTGCGCGGTGTGAGGGGTTTTAGATTTCCGGTGATTGCGCGGTGTGAGGGGTTTATATTTCCGGTGATTGCGCGGTGTGAGGGGGTTTATATTTTTGGTGATTGCGCGGTGTGAGGGGTTTTATATTTCCGGTGATTGCGCGGTGTGAGGGGTTTTATATTTCCGGTGATTGCGCGGTGTCAGGGGTTTTATATTTCCGGTGATTGCGCGGTGTGAGGGGTTTTATATTTCCGGTGTGAGGGGGTTTATATTTCCGGTGATTGCGCGGTGTGAGGGGTTTATATTCCCGGTGATTGCGCGGTGTGAGGGGTTTTATATTTCCGGTGATTGCGCGGTGTGAGGGGTTTTATATTTCCGGTGATTGCGCGGTGTG
Organism: Rhinoderma darwinii; assembly: GCF_050947455.1. Classification (NCBI taxonomy): domain Eukaryota; kingdom Metazoa; phylum Chordata; class Amphibia; order Anura; family Rhinodermatidae; genus Rhinoderma; species Rhinoderma darwinii. The sequence goes on from NW_027461673.1 coordinate 91,187, forward strand.
AGGGGTTTTATATTTCCGGTGTGAGGGGGTTCATATTTCCGGTGATTGCGCGGTATGAGGGGTTTATATTTCCGGTGATTGCGCGGTGTGGGGGGGGGTTATATTTCCGGTGATTGCGCGGTGTGTGGAGGGTTATATTTCCGAAGATTGCGCGGTGTGAGGGGTTTATATTTCCCGTGATTGCGCGGTGTGAGAGGTTTTATATTTCCCGTGATTGCGCGGTGTGAGGGGTTTTATATTTCCGGTGATTGCGCGGTGTGGGGGGTTTTATATTTCCGGTGATTGCGTGGTGTGAGAGGTTTTATATTTCCGGTGATTGCGCGGTGTGAGGGGTTTTATATTTCCGGTGATTGCGCGGTATGAGAGGTTTATATTTCCGGTGATTGTGCGGTGTGAGGGGTTTATATTTCCGGTGATTGCGCGGTGTGAGGGTTTTATATTTCCGGTGATTGCGCGGTGTGGGGGGGTTTTATATTTCCGGTGATTGCGCGGTGTGAGGGGTTTTATATTTCCGGTGATTGTGCGGTGTGAGGGGTTTATATTTCCGGTGATTGCGTGGTGTGAGGGGTTTATATTTCCGGTGATTGCGCGGTGTGAGGGGGTTTATATTTCCGGTGATTGCGCGGTGTGAGGGGTTTGTATTTCTGGTGATTGCGCGGTGTGAGGGGTTTTATATTTCCGGTGATTGCGCAGTGTGAGGGGGTTTATATTTCGGGTGATTGCGCGGTGTGAGGGGTTTATATTTCGGTGATTGCGCGGTGTTTATATTTCCGGTGATTGCGCGGTGTGAGGGTTTTATATTTCCGGTGATTGCGCGGTGTGAGGGGTTTATATTTCCGGTGTTGCGCGGTGTGGGGGATTATATTCCGGTGATTGCGTGGTGTGAGGGGTTTATATTTCCGGTGATTGCGCGGTGTGTGGGGTTTATATTTCCGGTGATTGCGCGGTGTGAGGGTTTTATATTTCCGGTGATTGCGCGGTGTAAGGGGTTTATATTTACGGTGTGAGGGGGTTCATATTTCCGGTGATTGCGCGGTGTGAGGGGTTTGTATTTCCGGTGATTGCGCGGTGGAGGGGTTTTATATTTCCGGTGATTGCGCGGTGTGGGGGGTTCATATTTCCGGTGATTGCGCGGTGTGGGGCGGGGGGTTTATATTCCGCTGATTTCGCGGTGTGAGGGCTTTTATATTTCCGGTGATTGCGCGGTGTGGGGGGTTTTATATTTCCGGTGATTGCGCGGTGTGAGTGGTTTATATTTCCGGTGATTGCGCGGTGTGTAATGTTTATATTTCCGGTGATTGTGCGGTGTGGGGGGGCTTATATTTCCGGTAATTGCGAGGTGTGAGGGGTTTATATTTCCTGTGATTGCGCGGTGTGAGGGGTTTTATATTTTCCGGTGATTGCGCGGTGTGAGGGGTTTATTTTTCCGGTGATTGCGCGGTGTGAAGGGTTTTATATTTCCGGTGATTGCGCGGTGTGAGGTGTTTTTTATTTCCGGTGATTGCGCGGTGTGAGGGGTTTATATTTCCGGTGATTGCGCGGTGTGAGGGGGTTTATATTTTTGGTGATTGCGCGTGTGAGGGGTTTTATATTTCCGGTGATTGCGCGGTGTGAGGGGTTTTATATTTCCGGTGATTGCGCGGTGTCAGGGGTTTATATTTCCGGTGATTGCGCGGTGTGAGGGGTTTTAATTTCCGGTGTGAGGGGGTTTATATTTCCGTGATTGCGCGGTGTGAGGGGTTTATATTCCCGGTGATTGCGCGGTGTGAGGGGTTTTATATTTCCGGTGATTGCGCGGTGTGAGGGGTTTTATATTCCGGTGATTGCGTGTGGGGGGGGGTTATATTTCCGGTGATTGCGCGGTGTGGGGGGGGGTTATATTTCCGAAGATTGCGCGGTGTGAGGGGTTTATATTCCCGTGATTGCGCGGTGTGAGAGGTTTTATATTTCCGTGATTGCGCGGTGTGAGGGGTTTTATATTTCCGGTGATTGCGCGGTGTGGGGGGTTTATATTTCCCGTGATTGCGCGGTGTGTGGGTTTATATTTCCGGTGATTGCGCGGTGTGAGGGGTTTATATTCCGGTGATTGCGCGGTGTGAGGGGTTTATTTTCCGGTGATTGGCGCGGTGGAGGGGTTTATATTTCCGGTGATTGCGCGTGTGGGGGGTTATATTTCCGGTGATTGCGCGGTGTGAGGGGTTTTATATTTTCGGTGATTGCGCGGTGTGAGGGGTTTTATATTTCCGGTGATTGCGCGGTGTGAGGGGTTTTATATTTCCGGTGATTGCGCGGTATGAGGGGATTATATTTCCGGTGATTGCGCGGTGTGAGGGGTTTTATATTTCCGGTGATTGCGCGGTGTGGGGGGTTTATATTTCCGGTGATTGCGCGGTGTGAGAGGTTTATATTTCCAGTGATTGTGCGGTGTGAGGGGTTTATATTTCCAGTGATTGCGCGGTGTGAGGGGTTTTATATTTCCGGTGATTGCGCGGTGTGGGGGGGTTTATATTTCCGGTGATTGCGCGGTGAGAGGGGTTTTATATTTCCGGTGATTGCGCGGTGTGAGGGGTTTATATTTCCGGTGATTGCGCGGTGTGAGGGGTTTATATTTCCGGTGATTGCGAGGTGTGAGGGGTTTATATTTCCGGTGATTGTGCGGTGTGGGGGGCTTATATTTCCGGTAATTGCGAGGTGTGAGGGGTTTATATTTCCTGTGATTGCGCGGTGTGAGGGGTTTTATATTTCCAGTGATTGCGCGGTGTGAGGGGTTTATTTTTCCGGTGATTGCGCGGTGTGAGGGGTTTTATATTTCCGGTGATTGCGCGGTGTGAGGTGTTTTTTATTTCCGGTGATTGCGCGGTGTGAGGGGTTTATATTTCCGGTGATTGCGCGGTGTGAGGGGGTTTATATTTTTGGTGATTGCGCGGTGTGAGGGGTTTTATATTTCCGGTGATTGCGCGGTGTGAGGGGTTTTATATTTCCGGTGATTGCGCGGTGTCAGGGGTTTTATATTTCCGGTGATTGCGCGGTGTGAGGGGTTTTATATTTCCGGTGTGAGGGGGTTTATATTTCCGGTGATTGCGCGGTGTGAGGGGTTTATATTCCCGGTGATTGCGCGGTGTGAGGGGTTTTATATTTCCGGTGATTGCGCGGTGTGAGGGGTTTTATATTTCCGGTGATTGCGCGGTGTGGGGGGGGGGTTATATTTCCGGTGATTGCGCGGTGTGGGGGGGGGGGTTATATTTCCGAAGATTGCGCGGTGTGAGGGGTTTATATTTCCCGTGATTGCGCGGTGTGAGAGGTTTTATATTTCCCGTGATTGCGCGGTGTGAGGGGTTTTATATTTCCGGTGATTGCGCGGTGTGGGGGGTTTTATATTTCCGGTGATTGCGCGGTGTGTGGGGTTTTATATTTCCGGTGATTGCGCGGTGTGAGGGGTTTATATTTCCGGTGATTGCGCGGTGTGAGGGGTTTATTTTTCCGGTGATTGCGCGGTGTGAGGGGTTTATATTTCCGGTGATTGCGCGGTGTGGGGGGGTTATATTTCCGGTGATTGCGCGGTGTGAGGGGTTTTATATTTTCGGTGATTGCGCGGTGTGAGGGGTTTTATATTTCCGGTGATTGCGCGGTGTGAGGGGTTTTATATTTCCGGTGATTGCGCGGTATGAGGGGATTATATTTCCGGTGATTGCGCGGTGTGAGGGGTTTTATATTTCCGGTGATTGCGCGCTGTGAGGAGTTTTATATTTCCGGTGATTGCGCGGTGTGGGGGGTTTATATTTCCGGTGATTGCGCGGTGTGAGAGGTTTATATTTCCGGTGATTGTGCGGTGTGAGGGGTTTATATTTCCAGTGATTGCGCGGTGTGAGGGGTTTTATATTTCCGGTGATTGCGCGGTGTGGGGGGGTTTTATATTTCCGGTGATTGCGCGGTGAGAGGGGTTTTATATTTCCGGTGATTGCGCGGTGTGAGGGGTTTATATTTCCGGTGATTGCGCGGTGTGAGGGGTTTATATTTCCGGTGATTGCGAGGTGTGAGGGGTTTATATTTCCGGTGATTGGGCGGTGTGGGGGGGTATTATATTTCCGGTAATTGCGCGGTGTGAGGGGTTTATATTTCCGGTGATTGCGCGGTGTGGGGGGGTTTTATATTTCCGGTAATTGCGCGGTGTGAGGGGTTTATATTTCCGGTGATTGCGCGGTGTTTATATTTCCGGTGATTGCGCGGTGTGAGGGTTTTATATTTCCGGTGATTGCGCGGTGTGAGGGGTTTATATTTCCGGTGATTGCGCGGTGTGGGGGGTTTGTATTTCCGGTGATTGCGCAGTGTGAGGGGGTTTATATTTCGGGTGATTGCGCGGTGTGAGGGGTTTATATTTCCGGTGATTGCGCGGTGTTTATATTTCCGGTGATTGCGCGGTGTGAGGGTTTTATATTTCCGGTGATTGCGCGGTGTGAGGGGTTTATATTTCCGGTGATTGCGCGGTGTGGGGGATTATATTTCCGGTGATTGCGTGGTGTGAGGGGTTTATATTTCCGGTGATTGCGCGGTGTGTGGGGTTTTATATTTCCGGTGATTGCGCGGTGTGAGGGTTTTATATTTCCGGTGATTGCGCGGTGTAAGCGGTTTATATTTACGGTGTGAGGGGGTTCATATTTCCGGTGATTGCGCGGTGTGAGGGGTTTGTATTTCCGGTGATTGCGCGGTGTGAGGGGTTTTATATTTCCGGTGATTGCGCGGTGTGGGGGGTTCATATTTCCGGTGATTGCGCGGTGTGTGGCGGGGGGTTTATATTTCCGCTGATTTCGCGGTGTGAGGGCTTTTATATTTCCGGTGATTGCGCGGTGTGGGGGGTTTTATATTTCCGGTGATTGCGCGGTGTGAGTGGTTTATATTTCCGGTGATTGCGCGGTGTGTAATGTTTTATATTTCCGGTGATTGTGCGGTGTGGGGGGCTTATATTTCCGGTAATTGCGAGGTGTGAGGGGTTTATATTTCCTGTGATTGCGCGGTGTGAGGGGTTTTATATTTCCGGTGATTGCGCGGTGTGAGGGGTTTATTTTTCCGGTGATTGCGCGGTGTGAGGGGTTTTATATTTCCGGTGATTGCGCGGTGTGAGGTGTTTTTTATTTCCGGTGATTGCGCGGTGTGAGGGGTTTATATTTCCGGTGATTGCGCGGTGTGAGGGGTTTTATATTTCCGGTGATTGAGCGGTGTGAGGGGTTTTATATTTCCGGTGTGAGGGGGTTCATATTTCCGGTGATTGCGCGGTGTGAGGGGTTTATATTTCCGGTGATTGCGCGGTGTGGGGGGGGGGTTATATTTCCGGTGATTGCGCGGTGTGTGGAGGGTTATATTTCCGAAGATTGCGCTGTGTGAGGGGTTTATATTTCCCGTGATTGCGCATTGTGAGAGGTTTTATATTTCCCGTGATTGCGCGGTGTGAGGGGTTTTATATTTCCGGTGATTGCGCGGTGTGGGGGGTTTTATATTTCCGGTGATTGCGTGGTGTGAGAGGTTTTATATTTCCGGTGATTGCGCGGTGTGAGGGGTTTTATATTTCCGGTGATTGCGCGGTATGAGAGGTTTATATTTCCGGTGATTGTGCGGTGTGAGGGGTTTATATTTCCGGTGATTGCGCGGTGTGAGGGGTTTTATATTTCCGGTGATTGCGCGGTGTGGGGGGGTTTTATATTTCCGGTGATTGCGCGGTGTGAGGGGTTTTATATTTCCGGTGATTGCGCGGTGTGAGGGGTTTATATTTCCGGTGATTGCGTGGTGTGAGGGGTTTATATTTCCGGTGATTGCGCGGTGTGAGGGGGTTTATATTTCCGGTGATTGCGCGGTGTGAGGGGTTTATATTTCCGGTGATTGCGCGGTGTGGGGGGGTTTTATATTTCCGGTAATTGCGCGGTGTGAGGGGTTTATATTTCCGGTGATTGCGCGGTGTTTATATTTCCGGTGATTGCGCGGTGTGAGGGTTTTATATTTCCGGTGATTGCGCGGTGTGAGGGGTTTATATTTCCGGTGATTGCGCGGTGTGGGGGGTTTGTATTTCCGGTGATTGCGCGGTGTGAGGGGTTTTATATTTCCGGTGATTGCGCAGTGTGAGGGGGTTTATATTTCGGGTGATTGCGCGGTGTGAGGGGTTTTAGATTTCCGGTGATTGCGCGGTGTGAGGGGTTTATATTTCCGGTGATTGCGCGGTGTGAGGGGGTTTATATTTTTGGTGATTGCGCGGTGTGAGGGGTTTTATATTTCCGGTGATTGCGCGGTGTGAGGGGTTTTATATTTCCGGTGATTGCGCGGTGTCAGGGGTTTTATATTTCCGGTGATTGCGCGGTGTGAGGGGTTTTATATTTCCGGTGTGAGGGGGTTTATATTTCCGGTGATTGCGCGGTGTGAGGGGTTTATATTCCCGGTGATTGCGCGGTGTGAGGGGTTTTAGATTTCCGGTGATTGCGCGGTGTGAGGGGTTTTATATTTCCGGTGATTGCGCGGTGTGAGGGGTTTTATATTTCCGGTGTGAGGGGGTTCATATTTCCGGTGATTGCGCGGTATGAGGGGTTTATATTTCCGGTGATTGCGCGGTGTGGGGGGGGGTTATATTTCCGGTGATTGCGCGGTGTGTGGAGGGTTATATTTCCGAAGATTGCGCGGTGTGAGGGGTTTATATTTCCCGTGATTGCGCGGTGTGAGAGGTTTTATATTTCCCGTGATTGCGCGGTGTGAGGGGTTTTATATTTCCGGTGATTGCGCGGTGTGGGGGGTTTTATATTTCCGGTGATTGCGTGGTGTGAGAGGTTTTATATTTCCGGTGATTGCGCGGTGTGAGGGGTTTTATATTTCCGGTGATTGCGCGGTATGAGAGGTTTATATTTCCGGTGATTGTGCGGTGTGAGGGGTTTATATTTCCGGTGATTGCGCGGTGTGAGGGGTTTTATATTTCCGGTGATTGCGCGGTGTGGGGGGGTTTTATATTTCCGGTGATTGCGCGGTGTGAGGGGTTTTATATTTCCGGTGATTGTGCGGTGTGAGGGGTTTATATTTCCGGTGATTGCGTGGTGTGAGGGGTTTATATTTCCGGTGATTGCGCGGTGTGAGGGGGTTTATATTTCCGGTGATTGCGCGGTGTGAGGGGTTTGTATTTCTGGTGATTGCGCGGTGTGAGGGGTTTTATATTTCCGGTGATTGCGCAGTGTGAGGGGGTTTATATTTCGGGTGATTGCGCGGTGTGAGGGGTTTATATTTCCGGTGATTGCGCGGTGTTTATATTTCCGGTGATTGCGCGGTGTGAGGGTTTTATATTTCCGGTGATTGCGCGGTGTGAGGGGTTTATATTTCCGGTGATTGCGCGGTGTGGGGGATTATATTTCCGGTGATTGCGTGGTGTGAGGGGTTTATATTTCCGGTGATTGCGCGGTGTGTGGGGTTTTATATTTCCGGTGATTGCGCGGTGTGAGGGTTTTATATTTCCGGTGATTGCGCGGTGTAAGGGGTTTATATTTACGGTGTGAGGGGGTTCATATTTCCGGTGATTGCGCGGTGTGAGGGGTTTGTATTTCCGGTGATTGCGCGGTGTGAGGGGTTTTATATTTCCGGTGATTGCGCGGTGTGGGGGGTTCATATTTCCGGTGATTGCGCGGTGTGGGGCGGGGGGTTTATATTTCCGCTGATTTCGCGGTGTGAGGGCTTTTATATTTCCGGTGATTGCGCGGTGTGGGGGGTTTTATATTTCCGGTGATTGCGCGGTGTGAGTGGTTTATATTTCCGGTGATTGCGCGGTGTGTAATGTTTTATATTTCCGGTGATTGTGCGGTGTGGGGGGCTTATATTTCCGGTAATTGCGAGGTGTGAGGGGTTTATATTTCCTGTGATTGCGCGGTGTGAGGGGTTTTATATTTCCGGTGATTGCGCGGTGTGAGGGGTTTATTTTTCCGGTGATTGCGCGGTGTGAAGGGTTTTATATTTCCGGTGATTGCGCGGTGTGAGGTGTTTTTTATTTCCGGTGATTGCGCGGTGTGAGGGGTTTATATTTCCGGTGATTGCGCGGTGTGAGGGGGTTTATATTTTTGGTGATTGCGCGGTGTGAGGGGTTTTATATTTCCGGTGATTGCGCGGTGTGAGGGGTTTTATATTTCCGGTGATTGCGCGGTGTCAGGGGTTTTATATTTCCGGTGATTGCGCGGTGTGAGGGGTTTTATATTTCCGGTGTGAGGGGGTTTATATTTCCGGTGATTGCGCGGTGTGAGGGGTTTATATTCCCGGTGATTGCGCGGTGTGAGGGGTTTTATATTTCCGGTGATTGCGCGGTGTGAGGGGTTTTATATTTCCGGTGATTGCGCGGTGTGGGGGGGGGTTATATTTCCGGTGATTGCGCGGTGTGGGGGGGGTTATATTTCCGAAGATTGCGCGGTGTGAGGGGTTTATATTTCCCGTGATTGCGCGGTGTGAGAGGTTTTATATTTCCCGTGATTGCGCGGTGTGAGGGGTTTTATATTTCCGGTGATTGCGCGGTGTGGGGGGTTTTATATTTCCGGTGATTGCGCGGTGTGTGGGGTTTTATATTTTTGGTGATTGCGCGGTGTGAGGGGTTTTATATTTCCGGTGATTGCGCGGTGTGAGGGGTTTTATATTTCCGGTGATTGCGCGGTGTCAGGGGTTTTATATTTCCGGTGATTGCGCGGTGTGAGGGGTTTTATATTTCCGGTGTGAGGGGGTTTATATTTCCGGTGATTGCGCGGTGTGAGGGGTTTATATTCCCGGTGATTGCGCGGTGTGAGGGGTTTTATATTTCCGGTGATTGCGCGGTGTGAGGGGTTTTATATTTCCGGTGATTGCGCGGTGTGGGGGGGGGTTATATTTCCGGTGATTGCGCGGTGTGGGGGGGTTATATTTCCGGTGATTGCGCGGTGTGAGGGGTTTTATATTTTCGGTGATTGCGCGGTGTGAGGGGTTTTATATTTCCGGTGATTGCGCGGTGTGAGGGGTTTTATATTTCCGGTGATTGCGCGGTATGAGGGGATTATATTTCCGGTGATTGCGCGGTGTGAGGGGTTTTATATTTCCGGTGATTGCGCGCTGTGAGGAGTTTTATATTTCCGGTGATTGCGCGGTGTGGGGGGTTTATATTTCCGGTGATTGCGCGGTGTGAGAGGTTTATATTTCCAGTGATTGTGCGGTGTGAGGGGTTTATATTTCCAGTGATTGCGCGGTGTGAGGGGTTTTATATTTCCGGTGATTGCGCGGTGTGGGGGGGTTTTATATTTCCGGTGATTGCGCGGTGAGAGGGGTTTTATATTTCCGGTGATTGCGCGGTGTGAGGGGTTTATATTTCCGGTGATTGCGCGGTGTGAGGGGTTTATATTTCCGGTGATTGCGAGGTGTGAGGGGTTTATATTTCCGGTGATTGTGCGGTGTGGGGGGCTTATATTTCCGGTAATTGCGAGGTGTGAGGGGTTTATATTTCCTGTGATTGCGCGGTGTGAGGGGTTTTATATTTCCAGTGATTGCGCGGTGTGAGGGGTTTATTTTTCCGGTGATTGCGCGGTGTGAGGGGTTTTATATTTCCGGTGATTGCGCGGTGTGAGGTGTTTTTTATTTCCGGTGATTGCGCGGTGTGAGGGGTTTATATTTCCGGTGATTGCGCGGTGTGAGGGGGTTTATATTTTTGGTGATTGCGCGGTGTGAGGGGTTTTATATTTCCGGTGATTGCGCGGTGTGAGGGGTTTTATATTTCCGGTGATTGCGCGGTGTCAGGGGTTTTATATTTCCGGTGATTGCGCGGTGTGAGGGGTTTTATATTTCCGGTGTGAGGGGGTTTATATTTCCGGTGATTGCGCGGTGTGAGGGGTTTATATTCCCGGTGATTGCGCGGTGTGAGGGGTTTTATATTTCCGGTGATTGCGCGGTGTGAGGGGTTTTATATTTCCGGTGATTGCGCGGTGTGGGGGGGGGGTTATATTTCCGGTGATTGCGCGGTGTGGGGGGGGGTTATATTTCCGAAGATTGCGCGGTGTGAGGGGTTTATATTTCCCGTGATTGCGCGGTGTGAGAGGTTTTATATTTCCCGTGATTGCGCGGTGTGAGGGGTTTTATATTTCCGGTGATTGCGCGGTGTGGGGGGTTTTATATTTCCGGTGATTGCGCGGTGTGTGGGGTTTTATATTTCCGGTGATTGCGCGGTGTGAGGGGTTTATATTTCCGGTGATTGCGCGGTGTGAGGGGTTTATTTTTCCGGTGATTGCGCGGTGTGAGGGGTTTATATTTCCGGTGATTGCGCGGTGTGGGGGGGTTATATTTCCGGTGATTGCGCGGTGTGAGGGGTTTTATATTTTCGGTGATTGCGCGGTGTGAGGGGTTTTATATTTCCGGTGATTGCGCGGTGTGAGGGGTTTTATATTTCCGGTGATTGCGCGGTATGAGGGGATTATATTTCCGGTGATTGCGCGGTGTGAGGGGTTTTATATTTCCGGTGATTGCGCGCTGTGAGGAGTTTTATATTTCCGGTGATTGCGCGGTGTGGGGGGTTTATATTTCCGGTGATTGCGCGGTGTGAGAGGTTTATATTTCCGGTGATTGTGCGGTGTGAGGGGTTTATATTTCCAGTGATTGCGCGGTGTGAGGGGTTTTATATTTCCGGTGATTGCGCGGTGTGGGGGGGTTTTATATTTCCGGTGATTGCGCGGTGAGAGGGGTTTTATATTTCCGGTGATTGCGCGGTGTGAGGGGTTTATATTTCCGGTGATTGCGCGGTGTGAGGGGTTTATATTTCCGGTGATTGCGAGGTGTGAGGGGTTTATATTTCCGGTGATTGCGCGGTGTGAGGGGGTTTATATTTCCGGTGATTGCGCGGTGTGAGGGGTTTATATTTCCGGTGATTGCGCGGTGTGGGGGGGTTTTATATTTCCGGTGATTGCGCGGTGTGAGGGGTTTATATTTCCGGTGATTGCGCGGTGTGAGGGGTTTATATTTCCGGTGATTTCGCGGTGTGAGGGTTTTATATTTCCGGTGATTGCGCGGTGTGGGGGGTTTATATTTCCGGTGATTGCGCGGTGTGAGGGGTTTATATTTCCGGTGATTGCGCTGTGTGGGGGATTATATTTCCGGTGATTGCGTGGTGTGAGGGGGGTTTATATTTCCGGTGATTGCGCGGTGTGTGGGGTTTTATATTTCCGGTGATTGCGCGGTGTGAGGGTTTTATATTTCCGGTGATTGCGCGGTGTGAGGGGTTTATATTTCCGGTGATTGCGCGGTGTGAGGGGTTTATATTTCCGGTGATTGCGAGGTGTGAGGGGTTTATATTTCCGGTTATTGGGCGGTGTGGGGGGGTATTATATTTCCGGTAATTGCGCGGTGTGAGGGGTTTATATTTCCGGTGATTGCGCGGTGTGGGGGGGTTTTATATTTCCGGTAATTGCGCGGTGTGAGGGGTTTATATTTCCGGTGATTGCGCGGTGTTTATATTTCCGGTGATTGCGCGGTGTGAGGGTTTTATATTTCCGGTGATTGCGCGGTGTGAGGGGTTTATATTTCCGGTGATTGCGCGGTGTGGGGGGTTTGTATTTCCGGTGATTGCGCAGTGTGAGGGGGTTTATATTTCGGGTGATTGCGCGGTGTGAGGGGTTTATATTTCCGGTGATTGCGCGGTGTTTATATTTCCGGTGATTGCGCGGTGTGAGGGTTTTATATTTCCGGTGATTGCGCGGTGTGAGGGGTTTATATTTCCGGTGATTGCGCGGTGTGGGGGATTATATTTCCGGTGATTGCGTGGTGTGAGGGGTTTATATTTCCGGTGATTGCGCGGTGTGTGGGGTTTTATATTTCCGGTGATTGCGCGGTGTGAGGGTTTTATATTTCCGGTGATTGCGCGGTGTAAGCGGTTTATATTTACGGTGTGAGGGGGTTCATATTTCCGGTGATTGCGCGGTGTGAGGGGTTTGTATTTCCGGTGATTGCGCGGTGTGAGGGGTTTTATATTTCCGGTGATTGCGCGGTGTGGGGGGTTCATATTTCCGGTGATTGCGCGGTGTGTGGCGGGGGGTTTATATTTCCGCTGATTTCGCGGTGTGAGGGCTTTTATATTTCCGGTGATTGCGCGGTGTGGGGGGTTTTATATTTCCGGTGATTGCGCGGTGTGAGTGGTTTATATTTCCGGTGATTGCGCGGTGTGTAATGTTTTATATTTCCGGTGATTGTGCGGTGTGGGGGGCTTATATTTCCGGTAATTGCGAGGTGTGAGGGGTTTATATTTCCTGTGATTGCGCGGTGTGAGGGGTTTTATATTTCCGGTGATTGCGCGGTGTGAGGGGTTTATTTTTCCGGTGATTGCGCGGTGTGAGGGGTTTTATATTTCCGGTGATTGCGCGGTGTGAGGTGTTTTTTATTTCCGGTGATTGCGCGGTGTGAGGGGTTTATATTTCCGGTGATTGCGCGGTGTGAGGGGTTTTATATTTCCGGTGATTGAGCGGTGTGAGGGGTTTTATATTTCCGGTGTGAGGGGGTTCATATTTCCGGTGATTGCGCGGTGTGAGGGGTTTATATTTCCGGTGATTGCGCGGTGTGGGGGGGGGGTTATATTTCCGGTGATTGCGCGGTGTGTGGAGGGTTATATTTCCGAAGATTGCGCTGTGTGAGGGGTTTATATTTCCCGTGATTGCGCATTGTGAGAGGTTTTATATTTCCCGTGATTGCGCGGTGTGAGGGGTTTTATATTTCCGGTGATTGCGCGGTGTGGGGGGTTTTATATTTCCGGTGATTGCGTGGTGTGAGAGGTTTTATATTTCCGGTGATTGCGCGGTGTGAGGGGTTTTATATTTCCGGTGATTGCGCGGTATGAGAGGTTTATATTTCCGGTGATTGTGCGGTGTGAGGGGTTTATATTTCCGGTGATTGCGCGGTGTGAGGGGTTTTATATTTCCGGTGATTGCGCGGTGTGGGGGGGTTTTATATTTCCGGTGATTGCGCGGTGTGAGGGGTTTTATATTTCCGGTGATTGCGCGGTGTGAGGGGTTTATATTTCCGGTGATTGCGTGGTGTGAGGGGTTTATATTTCCGGTGATTGCGCGGTGTGAGGGGGTTTATATTTCCGGTGATTGCGCGGTGTGAGGGGTTTATATTTCCGGTGATTGCGCGGTGTGGGGGGGTTTTATATTTCCGGTAATTGCGCGGTGTGAGGGGTTTATATTCCCGGTGATTGCGCGGTGTTTATATTTCCGGTGATTGCGCGGTGTGAGGGTTTTATATTTCCGGTGATTGCGCGGTGTGAGGGGTTTATATTTCCGGTGATTGCGCGGTGTGGGGGGTTTGTATTTCCGGTGATTGCGCGGTGTGAGGGGTTTTATATTTCCGGTGATTGCGCAGTGTGAGGGGGTTTATATTTCGGGTGATTGCGCGGTGTGAGGGGTTTTAGATTTCCGGTGATTGCGCGGTGTGAGGGGTTTATATTTCCGGTGATTGCGCGGTGTGAGGGGGTTTATATTTTTGGTGATTGCGCGGTGTGAGGGGTTTTATATTTCCGGTGATTGCGCGGTGTGAGGGGTTTTATATTTCCGGTGATTGCGCGGTGTCAGGGGTTTTATATTTCCGGTGATTGCGCGGTGTGAGGGGTTTTATATTTCCGGTGTGAGGGGGTTTATATTTCCGGTGATTGCGCGGTGTGAGGGGTTTATATTCCCGGTGATTGCGCGGTGTGAGGGGTTTTAGATTTCCGGTGATTGCGCGGTGTGAGGGGTTTTATATTTCCGGTGATTGCGCGGTGTGAGGGGTTTTATATTTCCGGTGTGAGGGGGTTCATATTTCCGGTGATTGCGCGGTATGAGGGGTTTATATTTCCGGTGATTGCGCGGTGTGGGGGGGGGGTTATATTTCCGGTGATTGCGCGGTGTGTGGAGGGTTATATTTCCGAAGATTGCGCGGTGTGAGGGGTTTATATTTCCCGTGATTGCGCGGTGTGAGAGGTTTTATATTTCCCGTGATTGCGCGGTGTGAGGGGTTTTATATTTCCGGTGATTGCGCGGTGTGGGGGGTTTTATATTTCCGGTGATTGCGTGGTGTGAGAGGTTTTATATTTCCGGTGATTGCGCGGTGTGAGGGGTTTTATATTTCCGGTGATTGCGCGGTATGAGAGGTTTATATTTCCGGTGATTGTGCGGTGTGAGGGGTTTATATTTCCGGTGATTGCGCGGTGTGAGGGGTTTTATATTTCCGGTGATTGCGCGGTGTGGGGGGGTTTTATATTTCCGGTGATTGCGCGGTGTGAGGGGTTTTATATTTCCGGTGATTGTGCGGTGTGAGGGGTTTATATTTCCGGTGATTGCGTGGTGTGAGGGGTTTATATTTCCGGTGATTGCGCGGTGTGAGGGGGTTTATATTTCCGGTGATTGCGCGGTGTGAGGGGTTTGTATTTCTGGTGATTGCGCGGTGTGAGGGGTTTTATATTTCCGGTGATTGCGCAGTGTGAGGGGGTTTATATTTCGGGTGATTGCGCGGTGTGAGGGGTTTATATTTCCGGTGATTGCGCGGTGTTTATATTTCCGGTGATTGCGCGGTGTGAGGGTTTTATATTTCCGGTGATTGCGCGGTGTGAGGGGTTTATATTTCCGGTGATTGCGCGGTGTGGGGGATTATATTTCCGGTGATTGCGTGGTGTGAGGGGTTTATATTTCCGGTGATTGCGCGGTGTGTGGGGTTTTATATTTCCGGTGATTGCGCGGTGTGAGGGTTTTATATTTCCGGTGATTGCGCGGTGTAAGGGGTTTATATTTACGGTGTGAGGGGGTTCATATTTCCGGTGATTGCGCGGTGTGAGGGGTTTGTATTTCCGGTGATTGCGCGGTGTGAGGGGTTTTATATTTCCGGTGATTGCGCGGTGTGGGGGGTTCATATTTCCGGTGATTGCGCGGTGTGGGGCGGGGGGTTTATATTTCCGCTGATTTCGCGGTGTGAGGGCTTTTATATTTCCGGTGATTGCGCGGTGTGGGGGGTTTTATATTTCCGGTGATTGCGCGGTGTGAGTGGTTTATATTTCCGGTGATTGCGCGGTGTGTAATGTTTTATATTTCCGGTGATTGTGCGGTGTGGGGGGCTTATATTTCCGGTAATTGCGAGGTGTGAGGGGTTTATATTTCCTGTGATTGCGCGGTGTGAGGGGTTTTATATTTCCGGTGATTGCGCGGTGTGAGGGGTTTATTTTTCCGGTGATTGCGCGGTGTGAAGGGTTTTATATTTCCGGTGATTGCGCGGTGTGAGGTGTTTTTTATTTCCGGTGATTGCGCGGTGTGAGGGGTTTATATTTCCGGTGATTGCGCGGTGTGAGGGGGTTTATATTTTTGGTGATTGCGCGGTGTGAGGGGTTTTATATTTCCGGTGATTGCGCGGTGTGAGGGGTTTTATATTTCCGGTGATTGCGCGGTGTCAGGGGTTTTATATTTCCGGTGATTGCGCGGTGTGAGGGGTTTTATATTTCCGGTGTGAGGGGGTTTATATTTCCGGTGATTGCGCGGTGTGAGGGGTTTATATTCCCGGTGATTGCGCGGTGTGAGGGGTTTTATATTTCCGGTGATTGCGCGGTGTGAGGGGTTTTATATTTCCGGTGATTGCGCGGTGTGGGGGGGGGGGGTTATATTTCCGGTGATTGCGCGGTGTGGGGGGGGTTATATTTCCGAAGATTGCGCGGTGTGAGGGGTTTATATTTCCCGTGATTGCGCGGTGTGAGAGGTTTTATATTTCCCGTGATTGCGCGGTGTGAGGGGTTTTATATTTCCGGTGATTGCGCGGTGTGGGGGGTTTTATATTTCCGGTGATTGCGCGGTGTGTGGGGTTTTATATTTCCGGTGATTGCGCGGTGTGAGGGGTTTATATTTCCGGTGATTGCGCGGTGTGAGGGGTTTATTTTTCCGGTGATTGCGCGGTGTGAGGGGTTTATATTTCCGGTGATTGCGCGGTGTGGGGGGGTTATATTTCCGGTGATTGCGCGGTGTGAGGGGTTTTATATTTTCGGTGATTGCGCGGTGTGAGGGGTTTTATATTTCCGGTGATTGCGCGGTGTGAGGGGTTTTATATTTCCGGTGATTGCGCGGTATGAGGGGATTATATTTCCGGTGATTGCGCGGTGTGAGGGGTTTTATATTTCCGGTGATTGCGCGCTGTGAGGAGTTTTATATTTCCGGTGATTGCGCGGTGTGGGGGGTTTATATTTCCGGTGATTGCGCGGTGTGAGAGGTTTATATTTCCAGTGATTGTGCGGTGTGAGGGGTTTATATTTCCAGTGATTGCGCGGTGTGAGGGGTTTTATATTTCCGGTGATTGCGCGGTGTGGGGGGGTTTTATATTTCCGGTGATTGCGCGGTGAGAGGGGTTTTATATTTCCGGTGATTGCGCGGTGTGAGGGGTTTATATTTCCGGTGATTGCGCGGTGTGAGGGGTTTATATTTCCGGTGATTGCGAGGTGTGAGGGGTTTATATTTCCGGTGATTGTGCGGTGTGGGGGGCTTATATTTCCGGTAATTGCGAGGTGTGAGGGGTTTATATTTCCTGTGATTGCGCGGTGTGAGGGGTTTTATATTTCCAGTGATTGCGCGGTGTGAGGGGTTTATTTTTCCGGTGATTGCGCGGTGTGAGGGGTTTTATATTTCCGGTGATTGCGCGGTGTGAGGTGTTTTTTATTTCCGGTGATTGCGCGGTGTGAGGGGTTTATATTTCCGGTGATTGCGCGGTGTGAGGGGGTTTATATTTTTGGTGATTGCGCGGTGTGAGGGGTTTTATATTTCCGGTGATTGCGCGGTGTGAGGGGTTTTATATTTCCGGTGATTGCGCGGTGTCAGGGGTTTTATATTTCCGGTGATTGCGCGGTGTGAGGGGTTTTATATTTCCGGTGTGAGGGGGTTTATATTTCCGGTGATTGCGCGGTGTGAGGGGTTTATATTCCCGGTGATTGCGCGGTGTGAGGGGTTTTATATTTCCGGTGATTGCGCGGTGTGAGGGGTTTTATATTTCCGGTGATTGCGCGGTGTGGGGGGGGGGTTATATTTCCGGTGATTGCGCGGTGTGGGGGGGGGGTTATATTTCCGAAGATTGCGCGGTGTGAGGGGTTTATATTTCCCGTGATTGCGCGGTGTGAGAGGTTTTATATTTCCCGTGATTGCGCGGTGTGAGGGGTTTTATATTTCCGGTGATTGCGCGGTGTGGGGGGTTTTATATTTCCGGTGATTGCGCGGTGTGTGGGGTTTTATATTTCCGGTGATTGCGCGGTGTGAGGGGTTTATATTTCCGGTGATTGCGCGGTGTGAGGGGTTTATTTTTCCGGTGATTGCGCGGTGTGAGGGGTTTATATTTCCGGTGATTGCGCGGTGTGGGGGGGTTATATTTCCGGTGATTGCGCGGTGTGAGGGGTTTTATATTTTCGGTGATTGCGCGGTGTGAGGGGTTTTATATTTCCGGTGATTGCGCGGTGTGAGGGGTTTTATATTTCCGGTGATTGCGCGGTATGAGGGGATTATATTTCCGGTGATTGCGCGGTGTGAGGGGTTTTATATTTCTGGTGATTGCGCGCTGTGAGGAGTTTTATATTTCCGGTGATTGCGCGGTGTGGGGGGTTTATATTTCCGGTGATTGCGCGGTGTGAGAGGTTTATATTTCCGGTGATTGTGCGGTGTGAGGGGTTTATATTTCCAGTGATTGCGCGGTGTGAGGGGTTTTATATTTCCGGTGATTGCGCGGTGTGGGGGGGTTTTATATTTCCGGTGATTGCGCGGTGAGAGGGGTTTTATATTTCCGGTGATTGCGCGGTGTGAGGGGTTTATATTTCCGGTGATTGCGCGGTGTGAGGGGTTTATATTTCCGGTGATTGCGAGGTGTGAGGGGTTTATATTTCCGGTGATTGCGCGGTGTGAGGGGGTTTATATTTCCGGTGATTGCGCGGTGTGAGGGGTTTATATTTCCGGTGATTGCGCGGTGTGGGGGGGTTTTATATTTCCGGTGATTGCGCGGTGTGAGGGGTTTATATTTCCGGTGATTGCGCGGTGTGAGGGGTTTATATTTCCGGTGATTTCGCGGTGTGAGGGTTTTATATTTCCGGTGATTGCGCGGTGTGGGGGGTTTATATTTCCGGTGATTGCGCGGTGTGAGGGGTTTATATTTCCGGTGATTGCGCTGTGTGGGGGATTATATTTCCGGTGATTGCGTGGTGTGAGGGGGGTTTATATTTCCGGTGATTGCGCGGTGTGTGGGGTTTTATATTTCCGGTGATTGCGCGGTGTGAGGGTTTTATATTTCCGGTGATTGCGCGGTGTGAGGGGTTTATATTTCCGGTGTGAGGGGGTTTATATTTCCGGTGATTGCGCGGTGTGAGGGGTTTGTATTTCCGGCGATTGCGCGGTGTGAGGGGTTTTATATTTCCGGTGATTGCGCGGTGTGGGGGGTTCATATTTCCGGTGATTGCGCGGTGTGGTGCGGGGGGTTTATATTTCCGCTGATTTCGCGGTGTGAGGGGTTTTATATTTCCGGTGATTGCGCGGTGTGGGGGGTTTTATATTTCCGGTGATTGCGCGGTGTGAGGGGTTTATATTTCCGGTGATTGCGCGGTGTGTAATGTTTTATATTTCCGGTGATTGTGCGGTGTGGGGGGCTTATATTTCCGGTAATTGCGAGGTGTGAGGGGTTTATATTTCCTGTGATTGCGCGGTGTGAGGGGTTTTATATTTCCGGTGATTGCGCGGTGTGAGGGGTTTATTTTTCCGGTGATTGCGCGGTGTGAGGGGTTTTATATTTCCGGTGATTGCGCGGTGTGAGGTGTTTTTTATTTCCGGTGATTGCGCGGTGTGAGGGGTTTTATATTTCCGGTGATTGCACGGTGTGAGGGGGTTTATATTTTTGGTGATTGCGCGGTGTCAGGGGTTTTATATTTCCGGTGATTGCGCGGTGTGAGGGGTTTTATATTTCCGGTGCGAGGGGGTTTATATTTCCGGTGATTGCGCGGTGTGAGGGGTTTATATTCCCGGTGATTGCGCGGTGTGAGGGGTTTTATATTTCCGGTGATTGCGCGGTGTGAGGGGATTTATATTTCCGGTGATTGCGCGGTGTGAGGGGTTTTATATTTCCGGTGTGAGGGGGTTCATATTTCCGGTGATTGCGCGGTGTGAGGGGTTTATATTTCCGGTGATTGCGCGGTGTGGGGGGGGGGTTATATTTCCGGTGATTGCGCGGTGTGGGGGGGGTTATATTTCCGAAGATTGCGCGGTGTGAGGGGTTTATATTTCCCGTGATTGCGCGGTGTGAGAGGTTTTATATTTCCCGTGATTGCGCGGTGTGAGGGGTTTTATATTTCCGGTGATTGCGCGGTGTGGGGGGTTTTATATTTCCGGTGATTGCGCGGTGTGAGAGGTTTTATATTTCCGGTGATTGCGCGGTGTGAGGGGTTTATATTTCCGGTGATTGCGCGGTGTGAGGGGTTTATATTTCCGGTGATTGCGCGGTGTGAGGGATTTATATTTCCGGTGATTGCGCGGTGTGGGGGGGTTATATTTCCGGTGATTGCGCGGTGTGAGGGGTTTTATATTTCCGGTGATTGCGCGGTGTGAGGGGTTTTATATTTCCGGTGATTGCGCGGTATGAGGGGATTATATTTCCGGTGATTGCGCGGTGTGAGAGGTTTATATTTCCGGTGATTGCGCGGTGTGAGGGGTTTATATTTCCAGTGATTGCGCGGTGTGAGGGGTTTTATATTTCCGGTGATTGCGCGGTGTGGGGGGGTTTTATATTTCCGGTGATTGCGCGGTGTGAGGGGTTTTATATTTCCGGTGATTGCGCGGTGTGAGGGGTTTATATTTCCGGTGATTGCGAGGTGTGAGGGGTTTATATTTCCGGTGATTGCGCGGTGTGAGGGGGTTTATATTTCCGGTGATTGCGCGGTGTGAGGGGTTTATATTTCCGGTGATTGCGCGGTGTGGGGGGGTTTTATATTTCCGGTGATTGCGCGGTGTGAGGGGTTTATATTTCCGGTGATTGCGCGGTGTGGGGGGTTTATATTTCCGGTGATTGCGCGGTGTGAGGGGTTTATATTTCCGGTGATTGCGCGGTGTGGGGGATTATATTTCCGGTGATTGCGTGGTGTGAGGGGGTTTATATTTCCGGTGATTGCGCGATGTGTGGGGTTTTATATTTCCGGTGATTGCGCGGTGTGAGGGTTTTATATTTCCGGTGATTGCGCGGTGTAAGGGGTTTATATTTCCGGTGTGAGGGGGTTTATATTTCCGGTGATTGCGCGGTGTGAGGGGTTTGTATTTCCGGTGATTGGGCTGGTGTGAGGGGTTTTATATTTCCGGTGATTGCGCGGTGTGGGGGGTTCATATTTCCGGTGATTGCGCGGTGTGGGGCGGGGGGTTTATATTTCCGCTGATTTCGCGGTGTGAGGGGTTTTATATTTCCGGTGATTGCGCGGTGTGGGGGGTTTTATATTTCCGGTGATTGCGCGGTGTGAGGGGTTTATATTTCCGGTGATTGCGCGGTGTGTAATGTTTTATATTTCCGGTGATTGTGCGGTGTGGGGGGCTTATATTTCCGGTAATTGCGAGGTGTGAGGGGTTTATATTTCCTGTGATTGCGCGGTGTGAGGGGTTTTATATTTCCGGTGATTGCGCGGTGTGAGGGGTTTATTTTTCCGGTGATTGCGCGGTGTGAGGGGTTTTATATTTCCGGTGATTGCGCGGTGTGAGGTGTTTTTTATTTCCGGTGATTGCGCGGTGTGAGGGGTTTATATTTCCGGTGATTGCGCGGTGTGAGGGGGTTTATATTTTTGGTGATTGCGCGGTGTGAGGGGTTTTATATTTCCGGTGATTGCGCGGTGTGAGGGGTTTTATATTTCCGGTGATTGCGCGGTGTCAGGGGTTTTATATTTCCGGTGATTGCGCGGTGTGAGGGGTTTTATATTTCCGGTGTGAGGGGGTTTATATTTCCGGTGATTGCGCGGTGTGAGGGGTTTATATTCCCGGTGATTGCGCGGTGTGAGGGGTTTTATATTTCCGGTGATTGCGCGGTGTGAGGGGTTTTATATTTCCGGTGATTGCGCGGTGTGAGGGGTTTTATATTTCCGGTGTGAGGGGGTTCATATTTCCGGTGATTGCGCGTTGTGAGGGGTTTATATTTCCGGTGATTGCGCGGTGTGGGGGGGGTTATATTTCCGAAGATTGCGCGGTGTGAGGGGTTTATATTTCCCGTGATTGCGCGGTGTGAGAGGTTTTATATTTCCCGTGATTGCGCGGTGTGAGGGGTTTTATATTTCCGGTGATTGCGCGGTGTGGGGGGTTTTATATTTCCGGTGATTGCGCGGTGTGTGGGGTTTTATATTTCCGGTGATTGCGCGGTGTGAGGGGTTTATATTTCCGGTGATTGCGCGGTGTGAGGGGTTTATATTTCCGGTGATTGCGCGGTGTGAGGGGTTTATATTTCCGGTGATTGCGAGGTGTGAGGGGTTTATATTTCCGGTGATTGCCGGTGTGAGGGGGTTTATATTTCCGGTGATTGCGCGGTGTGAGGGGTTTATATTTCCGGTGATTGCGTGGTGTGGGGGGGTTTTATATTTCCGGTGATTGCGCGGTGTGAGGGGTTTATATTTCCGGTGATTGCGCGGTGTGGGGGGTTTATATTTCCGGTGATTGCGCGGTGTGAGGGGTTTATATTTCCGGTGATTGCGCGGTGTGGGGGATTATATTTCCGGTGATTGCGTGGTGTGAGGGGGTTTATATTTCCGGTGATTGCGCGGTGTGTGGGGTTTTATATTTCCGGTGATTGCGCGGTGTGAGGGTTTTATATTTCCGGTGATTGCGCGGTGTAAGGGGTTTATATTTCCGGTGTGAGGGGGTTTATATTTCCGGTGATTGCGCGGTGTGAGGGGTTTGTATTTCCGGTGATTGCGCGGTGTGAGGGGGTTTATATTTTTGGTGATTGCGCGGTGTGAGGGGTTTTATATTTCCGGTGATTGCGCGGTGTGAGGGGTTTTATATTTCCGGTGATTGCGCGGTGTCAGGGGTTTTATATTTCCGGTGATTGCGCGGTGTGAGGGGTTTTATATTTCCGGTGTGAGGGGGTTTATATTTCCGGTGATTGCGCGGTGTGAGGGGGTTTATATTCCCGGTGATTGCGCGGTGTGAGGGGTTTTATATTTCCGGTGATTGCGCGGTGTGAGGGGTTTTATATTTCCGGTGATTGCGCGGTGTGAGGGGTTTTATATTTCCGGTGTGAGGGGGTTCATATTTCCGGTGATTGCGCGGTGTGAGGGGTTTATATTTCCGGTGATTGCGCGGTGTGGGGGGGGGGTTATATTTCCGGTGATTGCGCGGTGTGGGGGGGGTTATATTTCCGAAGATTGCGCGGTGTGAGGGGTTTATATTTTCCGTGATTGCGCGGTGTGAGAGGTTTTATATTTCCCGTGATTGCGCGGTGTGAGGGGTTTTATATTTCCGGTGATTGCGCGGTGTGTGGGGTTTTATATTTCCGGTGATTGCGCGGTGTGAGGGGTTTATATTTCCGGTGATTGCGCGGTGTGAGGGGTTTATATTTCCGGTGATTGCGCGGTGTGAGGGGTTTATATTTACGGTGATTGCGCGGTGTGGGGGGGTTATATTTCCGGTGATTGCGCGGTGTGAGGGGTTTTATATTTTCGGTGATTGCGCGGTGTGAGGGGTTTTATATTTCCGGTGATTGCGCGGTGTGAGGGGTTTTATATTTCCGGTGATTGCGCGGTATGAGGGGATTATATTTCCGGTGATTGCGCGGTGTGAGAGGTTTATATTTCCGGTGATTGTGCGGTGTGAGGGGTTTATATTTCCAGTGATTGCGCGGTGTGAGGGGTTTATATTTCCAGTGATTGCGCGGTGTGAGGGGTTTTATATTTCCGGTGATTGCGCGGTGTGGGGGGGTTTTATATTTCCGGTGATTGCGCGGTGTGAGGGGTTTTATATTTCCGGTGATTGCGCGGTGTGAGGGGTTTATATTTCCGGTGATTGCGAGGTGTGAGGGGTTTATATTTCCGGTGATTGCGAGGTGTGAGGGGTTTATATTTCCGGTGATTGCGCGGTGTGAGGGGGTTTATATTTCCGGTGATTGCGCGGTGTGAGGGGTTTATATTTCCGGTGATTGCGCGGTGTGGGGGGGTTTTATATTTCCGGTGATTGCGCGGTGTGAGGGGTTTATATTTCCGGTGATTGCGCGGTGTGGGGGGTTTATATTTCCGGTGATTGCGCGGTGTGAGGGGTTTATATTTCCGGTGATTGCGCGGTGTGAGGGGGTTTATATTTCCGGTGATTGCGCGGTGTGAGGGGTTTATATTTACGGTGATTGCGCGGTGTGGGGGGTTTATATTTACGGTGATTGCGCGGTGTGTGGGATTATATTTCCGGTGATTGCGTGGTGTGAGGGGGTTTATATTTCCGGTGATTGCGCGGTGTGTGGGGTTTTATATTTCCGGTGATTGCGCGGTGTGAGGGTTTTATATTTCCGGTGATTGCGCGGTGTGAGGGGTTTATATTTCCGGTGTGAGGGGGTTTATATTTCCGGTGATTGCGCGGTGTGAGGGGTTTGTATTTCCGGCGATTGCGCGGTGTGAGGGGTTTTATATTTCCGGTGATTGCGCGGTGTGGGGGGTTCATATTTCCGGTGATTGCGCGGTGTGAGGGGTTTTATATTTCCGGTGATTGCGCGGTGTGGGGGGTTTTATATTTCCGGTGATTGCGCGGTGTGAGGGGTTTATATTTCCGGTGATTGCGCGGTGTGTAATGTTTTATATTTCCGGTGATTGTGCGGTGTGGGGGGCTTATATTTCCGGTAATTGCGAGGTGTGAGGGGTTTATATTTCCTGTGATTGCGCGGTGTGAGGGGTTTATTTTTCCGGTGATTGCGCGGTGTGAGGGGTTTTATATTTCCGGTGATTGCGCGGTGTGAGGTGTTTTTTATTTCCGGTGATTGCGCGGTGTGAGGGGTTTTATATTTCCGGTGATTGCACGGTGTGAGGGGGTTTATATTTTTGGTGATTGCGCGGTGTCAGGGGTTTTATATTTCCGGTGATTGCGCGGTGTGAGGGGTTTTATATTTCCGGTGTGAGGGGGTTTATATTTCCGGTGATTGCGCGGTGTGAGGGGTTTATATTCCCGGTGATTGCGCGGTGTGAGGGGTTTTATATTTCCGGTGATTGCGCGGTGTGAGGGGTTTTATATTTCCGGTGATTGCGCGGTGTGAGGGGTTTTATATTTCCGGTGTGAGGGGGTTCATATTTCCGGTGATTGCGCGGTGTGAGGGGTTTATATTTCCGGTGATTGCGCAGTGTGGGGGGGGGTTATATTTCCGGTGATTGCGCGGTGTGGGGGGGGTTATATTTCCGAAGATTGCGCGGTGTGAGGGGTTTATATTTTCCGTGATTGCGCGGTGTGAGAGGTTTTATATTTCCCGTGATTGCGCGGTGTGAGGGGTTTTATATTTCCGGTGATTGCGCGGTGTGGGGGGTTTTATATTTCCGGTGATTGCGCGGTGTGAGAGGTTTTATATTTCCGGTGATTGCGCGGTGTGAGGGGTTTATATTTCCGGTGATTGCGCGGTGTGAGGGGTTTATATTTCCGGTGATTGCGCGGTGTGAGGGGTTTATATTTCCGGTGATTGCGCGGTGTGGGGGGGTTATATTTCCGGTGATTGCACGGTGTGAGGGGTTTTATATTTCCGGTGATTGCGCGGTGTGAGGGGTTTTATATTTCCGGTGATTGCGCGGTATGAGGGGATTATATTTCCGGTGATTGCGCGGTGTGAGAGGTTTATATTTCCGGTGATTGCGCGGTGTGAGGGGTTTATATTTCCAGTGATTGCGCGGTGTGAGGGGTTTTATATTTCCGGTGATTGCGCGGTGTGGGGGGGTTTTATATTTCCGGTGATTGCGCGGTGTGAGGGGTTTTATATTTCCGGTGATTGCGCGGTGTGAGGGGTTTATATTTCCGGTGATTGCGAGGTGTGAGGGGTTTATATTTCCGGTGATTGCGCGGTGTGAGGGGGTTTATATTTCCGGTGATTGCGCGGTGTGAGGGGTTTATATTTCCGGTGATTGCGCGGTGTGGGGGGGGTTTTATATTTCCGGAGATTGCGCGGTGTGAGGGGTTTATATTTCCGGTGATTGCGCGGTGTGGGGGGTTTATATTTCCGGTGATTGCGCGGTGTGAGGGGTTTATATTTCCGGTGATTGCGCGGTGTGGGGGATTATATTTCCGGTGATTGCGTGGTGTGAGGGGGTTTATATTTCCGGTGATTGCGCGGTGTGTGGGGTTTTATATTTCCGGTGATTGCGCGGTGTGAGGGTTTTATATTTCCGGTGATTGCGCGGTGTAAGGGGTTTATATTTCCGGTGTGAGGGGGTTTATATTTCCGGTGATTGCGCGGTGTGAGGGGTTTGTATTTCCGGTGATTGCGCGGTGTGAGGGGTTTTATATTTCCGGTGATTGCGTGGTGTGGGGGGTTCATATTTCCGGTGATTGCGCGGTGTGGGGCGGGGGGTTTATATTTCCGCTGATTTCGCGGTGTGAGGGGTTTTATATTTCCGGTGATTGCGCGGTGTGGGGGGTTTTATATTTCCGGTGATTGCGCGGTGTGAGGGGTTTATATTTCCGGTGATTGCGCGGTGTGTAATGTTTTATATTTCCGGTGATTGTGCGGTGTGGGGGGCTTATATTTCCAGTAATTGCGAGGTGTGAGGGGTTTATATTTCCTGTGATTGCGCGGTGTGAGGGGTTTTATATTTCCGGTGATTGCGCGGTGTGAGGGGTTTTATATTTCCGCTGATTAAGCGGTGTTAGGGGTTTTATATTTCTGGTGTGAGGGGGTTTATATTTCCGGTGATTGCGCGGTGTGAGGGGTTTATATTTCCGGTGATTGCGCGGTGTGAGGGGTTTTATATTTCCGGTGATTGCGCAGTGTGAGGGGGTTTATATTTCGGGTGATTGCGCGGTGTGAGGGGTTTTAGATTTCTGGTGATTGCGCGGTTTGAGGGGTTTATATTTCCGGTGATTGCGCGGTGTGAGGGGGTTTATATTTTTGGTGATTGCGCGGTGTGAGGGGTTTTATATTTCCGGTGATTGCGCGGTGTCAGGGGTTTTATATTTCCGGTGATTGCGCGGTGTGAGGGGTTTTATATTTCCGGTGTGAGGGGGTTTATATTTCCGGTGATTGCGTAGTGTGAGGGGTTTTATATTTCCGGTGATTGAGCGGTGTCAGGGGTTTTATATTTCCGGTGATTGCGCGGTGTGAGGGGTTTTATATTTCCGGTGTGAGGGGGTTTATATTTCCGGTGATTGCGCGGTGTGAGGGGTTTTATATTTCCGGTGATTGCGCGGTGCGAGGGGTTTTATATTTCCGGTGATTGCGCGGTGTGAGGGGTTTTATATTTCCGGTGTGAGGGGGTTCATATTTCCGGTGATTGCGCGGTGTGAGGGGTTTATATTTCCGGTGATTGCGCGGTGTGGGGGGGGTTATATTTCCGGTGATTGCGCGGTGTGGGGGGGGTTATATTTCCGAAGATTGCGCGGTGTGAGGGGTTTATATTTCCCGTGATTGCGCGGTGTGAGAGGTTTTATATTTCCCGTGATTGCGCGGTGTGAGGGGTTTTATATTTCCGGTGATTGTGCGGTGTGGGGGGTTTTATATTTCCGGTGATTGCGCGGTGTGAGAGATTTTATATTTCCGGTGATTGCGCGGTATGAGGGGATTATATTTCCGGTGATTGCGCGGTGTGAGAGGTTTATATTTCCGGTGATTGCGCGGTGTGAGAGGTTTATATTTCCGGTGATTGCGCGGTGTGAGGGGTTTTATATTTCCGGTGATTGCGCGGTGTGGGGGGGTTTTATATTTCCGGTGATTGCGCGGTGTGAGGGGTTTTATATTTCCGGTGATTGCGCGGTGTGAGGGGTTTATATTTCCGGTGATTGCGAGGTGTGAGGGGTTTATATTTCCGGTGATTGCGCGGTGTGAGGGGGTTTATATTTCTGGTGATTGCGCGGTGTGAGGGGTTTTATATTTCCGGTGATTGCGCGGTGTGAGGGGTTTATATTTCTGGTGATTACGCGGTGTGGGGGGGGTTTATATTTCCGGTGATTGCGCGGTGTGAGGGGTTTATATTTCCGGTGATTGCGCGGTGTGAGGGGTTTATATTTCCGGTGATTGCGCGGTGTGAGGGGTTTATATTTCCGGTGATTGCGCGGTGTGAGGGGTTTTATATTTCCGGTGATTGCGCGGTGTGAGGGGTTTTATATTTCCGGTGATTGCGCGGTGTGAGGGGTTTTATATATCCGGTGTGAGGGGGTTCATATTTCCGGTGATTGCGCGGTGTGAGGGGTTTATATTTCCGGTGATTGCGCGGTGTGGGGGGGGGGGGTTATATTTCCGGTGATTGCGCGGTGTGGGGGGGGGTTATATTTCCGGTGACTGCGCGGTGTGAGGGGTTTATATTTCCGGTGATTGCGCGGTGTGGGGGGTTTTATATTTCCGGTGATTGCGCGGTATGAGAGGTTTTATATTTCCGGTGATTGCGCGGTGTGAAGGGTTTTATATTTCCGGTGATTGCGCGGTGTGAGGGGTCTTATATTTCCGGTGTGAGGGGGTTCATATTTCCGGTGATTGCGCGGTGTGAGGGGTTTATATTTCCGGTGATTGCGCGGTGTGTGGGGGGGGGGTTATATTTCCGGTGATTGCGCGGTGTGGGGGGGGGTTATATTTCCGAAGATTGCGCGGTGTGAGGGGTTTATATTTCCCGTGATTGCGCGGTGTGAGAGGTTTTATATTTCCCGTGATTGCGCGGTGTGAGGGGTTTTATATTTCCGGTGATTGCGCGGTGTGGGGGGTTTTATATTTCCGGTGATTGCGCGGTGTGAGAGATTTTATATTTCCGGTGATTGCGCGGTATGAGGGGATTATATTTCCGGTGATTGCGCGGTGTGAGAGGTTTATATTTCCGGTGATTGCGCGGTGTGAGAGGTTTATATTTCCGGTGATTGCGCGGTGTGAGGGGTTTTATATTTCCGGTGATTGCGCGGTGTGGGGGGGGTTTTATATTTCCGGTGATTGCGCGGTGTGAGGGGTTTTATATTTCCGGTGATTGCGCGGTGTGAGGGGTTTATATTTCCGGTGATTGCGAGGTGTGAGGGGTTTATATTTCCGGTGATTGCGCGGTGTGAGGGGGTTTATATTTCCGGTGATTGCGCGGTGTGAGGGGTTTTATATTTCCGGTGATTGCGCGGTGTGAGGGGTTTATATTTCTGGTGATTGCGCGGTGTGGGGGGGGGTTTATATTTCCGGTGATTGCGCGGTGTGAGGGGTTTATATTTCCGGTGATTGCGCGGTGTGAGGGGTTTATATTTCCGGTGATTGCGCGGTGTGAGGGGTTTATATTTCCGGTGATTGCGCGGTGTGAGGGGTTTTATATTTCCGGTGATTGCGCGGTGTGAGGGGTTTTATATATCCGGTGTGAGGGGGTTCATATTTCCGGTGATTGCGCGGTGTGAGGGGTTTATATTTCCGGTGATTGCGCGGTGTGGGGGGGGGGGTTATATTTCCGGTGATTGCGCGGTGCGGGGGGGGTTATATTTCCGGTGACTGCGCGGTGTGAGGGGTTTATATTTCCGGTGATTGCGCGGTGTGGGGGGTTTTATATTTCCGGTGATTGCGCGGTATGAGAGGTTTTATATTTCCGGTGATTGCGCGGTGTGAAGGGTTTTATATTTCCGGTGATTGCGCGGTGTGAGGGGTTTTATATCTCCGGTGATTGCGCGGTGTGAGGGGTTTTATATTTCCGGTGATTGCGCGGTGTGAGGGGTTTTAAATCTCAGGTGATTGCGCGGTGCGAGGGGGTTTATATTTCCGGTGATTGCGCGGTGTGAGGGGGTTTATATTTCCGGTGATTGCGCGGTGTGGGGGGATTATATTTCCGGTGATTGCGCGGTGTGGGTGGTTTATATTTCCGGTGATTGTGCGGTGTGAGGGGGTTTATATTTCCGGTGATTGCGCGGTGTGAGGGGTTTTATATTTCCGGTGATTGCGCGGTGTGAGGGGGTTCATATTTCCGGTGATTGCGCGGTGTGAGGGGTTTATATTTCCGGTGATTGCGCGGTGTGAGGGGTTTTATATTTCCGGTGATTGCGCGGTGTGAGGGGGTTCATATTTCCGGTGATTGCGCGGTGTGAGGGGGGTTTATATTTCCGGCGATTGCGTGGTGTGGGGGGTTTTATATTTCCGGCGATTGCGCGGTGTGGGGGGGTTTTATATTTCAGGTGATTGCGCGATGTGGGGGGTTTATATTTCCGGCGATTGCGCGGTGTGAGGGGTTTTATATTTCCGGTGATTGCGCGGTGTGAGGGGGTTTATATTTCCAGTGATTGTGTGGTGTGAGGGGTTTTATATTTCCGGTGATTGCGCGGTGTGAGGGGGTTCATATTTCCGGTGATTGCGCGGTGTGAGGGGGGTTTATATTTCCGGCGATTGCGCGGTGTGGGGGGTTTTATATTTCCGGCGATTGCGCGGTGTGGGGGGGTTTTATATTTCAGGTGATTGCGCGATGTGGGGATTTTATATTTCCGGCGATTGCGCGGTGTGAGGGGTTTTATATTTCCGGTGATTGCGCGGTGTGAGGGGGTTTATATTTCCAGTGATTGTGTGGTGTGAGGGGTTTTATATTTCCGGTGATTGCGCGGTGTGGGGGGTTTATATTTCCAGTGATTGCGCAGTGTGAGGGGTTTATATTTCCGGTGATTGCGCAGTGTGGGGGGGGTTTATATTTCCGGTGATTGCGTGGTGTGGGGGGTTTTATATTTCCGGTGATTGCGCGGTGTGAGGGGTTTATATTTCCGGTGATTGCGCGGTGTGAGGGGGTTTATATTTCCGGTGATTGCGCGGTGTGTGGGGTTTTATATTTCCGGTGATTGCGCGGTGTGAGGGGTTTTATATTTCCGGTGATTGCGCGGTGTGGGGGGGTTTTATATTTCCGGTGATTGCGCGGTGTGAGGGGTTTTATATTTCCGGTGATTGCGCGGTGTGGGGGTGTATATTTCTGGAGATTACACACCACTTCTCTCAAAGGCTATCATGGTGCACAGCAAGACGGCAATGGAGGATGGAATAGAGGTCTAGTAGTCTCTTATAAATGGTGGATCCTGTGTTATCTATATATAGGGGTTATCTGTCAGTGTAATCCTGCCTGTGATGATACTGAGATGACTGCAGAGAAGTGATCTCTAAAGAACAGGAAGGATCAGTCTCTTATAAATGGTGGATCCTGTGTTATCTATATATAGGGGTTACCTGTCAGTGTAATCCTGCCTGAGATGATAATGAGGCGAGTGCTGAGAAGCGATTTCTACAATAGGGTTGTCACAATACCAGAATTTGGACTTCGATACCGATACTTCGTGTAGAATTGAAATTTGAAATACCAAAACGATACTTTGCTAACAATAATAATAACTAAAAAAAACGCACAAAAATAAAAAGTCCTTCCACTTTCTGATTTGAGCCTCATGGTCTTATGAATTTTGAACCTCCATTAATAGTAATTAATCCCATTATGTAGCTCACAGTCATAATGGGCAACATTGAGTTAATGTGCGAGAGAAGGTGTATGGGCAGCACAGTAGAACAAAAACCTCCAGGGCATAAGGGTGCCGGCCTCCAGGGATCCGACTTGTAAATCCCCAATGGTATACAAATGTAAGGAGAAAGAGGCAGCCTGGAGTGCTGCCTCTTTCTCCTTACATGAGTTAATGTGTGAGGTACATGATGGGATTAATTACTACTAATATGAGGCACGTCGAGGTTCAAAATTCATAAGACTCTGTGCCTCACATTAAAAATTTCCCCCTTCATTTTCCGCACATAACGGCAACATTGGGGTTAAAAATGTTTTCCTCTTTATGTAATCCTGCCTGTGATGACTGCTGAGAAGTGATCTCTACAGAACTGCAAGTGTCAGTCTATTGTGAATGGTGTATCCTGTGCAGGGCCGATCTTAGGGGTGCGCGAGCACACAGGGCGCTGCCCCCTCCAAGCATGTAGGGGGCGCCACTGGGCTCTGCCTCTACTCTGTGCTCTTCTCTTAGTTACACACATGGAGTAAATAGAGCCGAGGAGCAAGAGAAAAGGAGGAAGCTCCGCCCACAGCCTGTCCTGCAAGAAACCTGTGATCCTGTCAGCAAGGAGAGATGGTGAGAATCTATGTGTCTCTGTGTGTGTGTATATGTTACAGTGTGTGTGTGTGTGTGTGTGTGTGTGTGTGTGTGTGTGTATACAGTATGTGTATATGTTACAGTGTGTGTGCATGTGTGTGTGTGTCTCTGTGTGTGTGTATACAGTATGTGTATATGTTACAGTGTGTGTGCATGTGTGTGCGTGCGCCTGTATGTGTTTATGTCTCTTTGTAAAAGTGTGTGTTTAATATTAAAGTAGAACAGATAAAATGAAGATATCTGTGCTGCCACCTATATACCCTGCAGCCCCCTATATACCCTGCTGCCCCTTATATACTCTGCTGCCCCTTATATACTCTGCTGCCCCTATATACCCTGCTTCCCCTTATATAACCTGCTTACCCTTATATAACCTGCTTCCCCTTGTATACTCAGCTGCCCCTTATATATATGCCTCTGTGTGTACAGATAATGTAGTGGATGTTATCACTGTATTATCTGTTGTGTTACATAGGACTGCATGCGAAATCTGCTACATTATCTGTACTGGGTATATATGGGTCTGTTTGTGAATGTGTCTTTGTGCTTGTATCTTTGTGCCTTTTATGTATTTGTATATGTTCCGGTCTGTGTATGTGTGTGTGTCTGTACGTCTACATATTTACCTGTATGTATATATTCCAGATGTGTGTATGTATAATTGCCTGTATGTCTAAATATCTGTCTCTATGTATGCACAGTATATATGTTCCAGTATGTGCGTGTCTATATATGTGGTTCATATTTGGTTTGTGTAGGGGGCAGCAACAGGGAGTCCCGCACAGGGCGCCATCCAACCTAAGGCCAGTCCTGATCATGTGATATCTATATATAGGTGTTACCTGTCAGTGTAATCCTGCATGTAATGTTAATGAGATGTATGCTGAGAATTGATCTCTACAGAACAGGAAGGATCAGTCTACTATAAGACTCAGTGGCCAGAGGGAAAAATGCAAGATTTTAGGATTATTTTTAAATAAAGATGACTTTAAAAAAAAAGAAATCGTAAAAATATTTTTAACATAAAAACTTTAAACAATAGGTCATTTTCTGATGACACACGCCCTATAAGTGGTTAAACGGAGTTTCCTCAGATCCCGGCTGTTAATCGCAGCTGGTGCCTCCAAAATCTGACACTAAGCCTAGTGCATGACCGGATCCATAGAACACCTTGTAGAGAACTTCTATGTGCAGTCACAGCTCCCTCAGGTCCTGCACTATGTATAACACATTGTCTGACGTGTTACTGTAATGTAGAACTAAGGAGGAACCCCACCTTAACAAACCTCCCAATTCACTTTCTAAATTCATTATTACTGACCTCTGGTAACACCTCCTGGAATTTCCTCCTCCACTTCACTCTTACACCGTTGATCGCCCCTCACCCGCTCTTCTTCTTCATCCTCCACTTTAATATCAGTCAGATCTTCCCCCTGATTTCACATATGTAACAATTCAGTACAATACAGCAGAGGGAGCGAAGAATCTAACAGATCAACATAAGAAACCACCAAAATCTATGTCCACATCTATGACCGCTGGACCAAAAAGCTCCGCACCCCCTATATAGATCTGGTATACGGCTCAGCTTCATCTACCTGATGATTCTCTGGGACATTGTGATTTTCCTCTGGACAGTCCTGGGAATACAGAGGACTGGGACATCTCTCTGGTGGATTTCTACTACTGGATCCATCTGTAGGAAACACACAGTGACTGAATACATGACTACTGTATATCTGTCTATATATCACACACTTCTCTCTACACTTCTATGTTTACTGATCAGAGCCGGAATTACAATGTTGAGGTCCTCACTACCGGTGTCGAGGTCCCTGCACCTTGTAAGCCGCAGGCCTAAAGGAGACTGTGGACTACCAGAGCGAACGGCGGGACACCAACAGCTCCCTGCTCCGCCATAGTATTTACCTGTATCTGCCTTCTGTGGACGCGGATACACATGAAAGTGGCGGGACACAGGGGCCTCTATTTTGAGAGTGCCCTGCAACCCAAAAAATTGTCAGTGTGTCAAATGCTTATTAGCCTCTTACAGGCTGTGTACACCTTTATAGACAATATTTTCTACACGCTTTTATTAACCCCTCCATACGGCAATATTCTTTCAAACCGCTGATTCCCCGGGCAGTTGTCATATAAATAAACATTGGCAGAATGGAAAGGGGTTTAATGTGTGCAGCGCTGCACTTTCCTGTCCGCCGGCTCTCTCCACAAGTGCCGGCACATCCCCCCCTTAGTTTAATCAAACTTACATGCCAAACCCCTGCAGATCAGCACCTCAGCACCTGTAGATAGCGCCACTGAAGCTCCCACTAGGAGCAGAATGCTTTGCCAGAGCGTTGCCGTCAACTTGGCTGGGAATTGTGATCCTAGAGGGAGCCCCTGACGTCTCTGTCCATATATGGACAGTCACGACAGGGACTCCTCTGGGAGTGGAATCCACGGCCTATTTTTGACCTGTTTAAGACAGAACCATTTCTCAAATCTGACGTGTCACTTTAAAGAGGCTCTGTCACCAGATTCTGAAACCCCTATCTCGTATTGCAGCAGATCGGCGCTGCAATGTAGATTACAGTAACGTTTTGTTTTTTTCAAAAACGAGCATTTTTGGCGAAGTTATGACCATTTTTATATTTATGCAAATGAGCCTTTCTTAAGTACAACTGGGCGTGTTTAAAGTTAAGTCTAAGTGGGCGTGTATTATGTGCGTACATCTGGGTGTGTTTACTTGTTTTAATAGCTGGGCGTTGTGAATGGAAGTGGATGATGCTGACGAATCAGCATCATCCACTTCTCTTCGTTAACACCCAGCTTCTGGCAGTTCACAGACACACAGCGTGTCCTCGCTCATCCGACGCGATGAAGTTCCTGTGGGAGGAAGTGAGTGACGTCACAGCGTGATCTCGCGAGATCACGCTGTGTGTCTGTGCACACATAGAGGTGGGACCCCCATATATCAGACATTTATAGCATATAGAGTAAAATGAAGACATTTCCCCCCAGACAATGAAGACTTGACTCCTGACAACCTGACACATGGCGGATACTGGGGAGACACTGCTGACATCGCACAAGACGTGGTGCACACTATGCAGTCAGTGTTTTGATATGAACTGTGAGGTTCTGCAGCAGCTGAGGTGACATTATATATAAAGGAAACATGCAGTGTGATCTCTTATCATCATGTTATAACGCAGGTGGAGCAGAGCAGAGTGATACATTGTTTTGTGGAATAAGATTCAGTATAAACTTGTATTTTACTCATTTAACCCCTTCCTGAACAGGACATTTACCGACATAGGGAACACCTGACACCCTGGGCTGGAAACCTGCAAAGGCTGGAAACCTAAGAGAACTGTGATTAAGGCCATTTATATACTTAGATTCTGTGGTCAACAGCGACTGCAGAAACTAAGCTGTAAGAAAGACGGGGGTCCTCCCTGACAGCTCATCGTCCCCACGCGACACGATGGACGGTTGTCATGGCAGCATGGGGGGCAATGAAGGTCCGCCATCTTTCTGCTCCTATAAACCCCTTAATATTAATCACGATATATTGCGATACATTAGTGTTACAGTGATTTGTACCGGAGATCTAATCATCACTAGTTCAAGTCCCCCAGAACATTTTTTTTTGAAAAAACAGTAAAATAACGTTTTCATTTATGAATAAAAATAATTTAAAATGTAAAAAAAAAACCTCCACAAACCCTTTTCCCATTTTTCTCTAAAGTAACGTAAAAAACATAAACATAACTGGTATCACCGCATCCGTAAGAGTCAGAACGATTACAATATAATGTTATTTACCCGCACGGTGAACACCGTAAAAACATAAACATAACTGGTATCACCGCATCCGTAAGAGTCAGAACGATTACAATATAATGTTATTTACCCGCATGGTGAACACCGTAAAAACATAAACATAACTGGTATCACCGCATCCGTAAGAGTCAGAACGATTACAATATAATGTTATTTACCCGCACGGTGAACACCGTAAAAAACATAAACATAACTGGTATCACCGCATCCGTAAGAGTCAGAACGATTACAATATAATGTTATTTACCCGCACGGTGAACACCGTAAAAACATAAACATAACTGGTATCACCGCATCCGTAAGAGTCAGAACGATTACAATATAATGTTATTTACCAGCACGGTGAACACCGTAAAAACATAAACATAACTGGTATCACCGCATCCGTAAGAGTCAGAACGATTACAATATAATGTTATTTACCCGCACGGTGAACACCGTAAAAAACATAAACATAACTGGTATCACCGCATCCGTAAGAGTCAGAACGATTACAATATAATGTTATTTACCCGCACGGTGAACACCGTAAAAACATAAACATAACTGGTATCACCGCATCCGTAAGAGTCAGAACGATTACAATATAATGTTATTTACCCGCACGGTGAACACCGTAAAAACATAAACATAACTGGTATCACCGCATCCGTAAGAGTCAGAACGATTACAATATAATGTTATTTACCCGCACGGTGAACACCGTAAAAACATAAACATAACTGGTATCACCGCATCCGTAAGAGTCAGAACGATTACAATATAATGTTATTTACCCGCACGGTGAACACCGTAAAAACATAAACATAACTGGTATCACCGCATCCGTAAGAGTCAGAACGATTACAATATAATGTTATTTACCCGCACGGTGAACACCGTAAAAACATAAACATAACTGGTATCACCGCATCCGTAAGAGTCAGAACGATTACAATATAATGTTATTTACCCGCACGGTGAACACCGTAAAAACATAAACATAACTGGTATCACCGCATCCGTAAGAGTCAGAACGATTACAATATAATGTTATTTACCCGCACGGTGAACACCGTAAAAACATAAACATAACTGGTATCACCGCATCCGTAAGAGTCAGAACGATTACAATATAATGTTATTTACCCGCACGGTGAACACCGTAAAAACATAAACATAACTGGTATCACCGCATCCGTAAGAGTCAGAACGATTACAATATAATGTTATTTACCCGCACGGTGAACACCGTAAAAAACATAAACATAACTGGTATCACCGCATCCGTAAGAGTCAGAACGATTACAATATAATGTTATTTACCCGCACGGTGAACACCGTAAAAAACATTTTTAAAATAAAATAAAAAAACACTAGCAGCTCTAAAAAAATAAATAAAAAATATTATAAAATGATCAAAAACTGCAGCTCGTCCCACAAAAAATAAGCCCTCACTCCGCTACATCGACGGAAAAATAAAAAAAGTTCTGGTTCTGATTATACAGTTTTTTTTTGGTTTTCCAAGGACAATTAGGGTGTGGCTTCTTTGGTGGGTGTCTTATGGGGGCGTGGTTTATCTCATGGGTCTGGCTAATGGGGCATGGTTTTCTTCCCAGAATTTCTGCATCCAAATAAACAAACAAAACCGTCTGCACTAGTTTGGCTGACAACCACTATGGTGGCCGGTATCTCTCTGGTTATCTGGTTGTTTACAGGCAGGTGATGTCTCACTTTATCACTAGGGCGAGGTGATATGTGCTGACCACTACTGGCAGCGTAAATACCAGCGCAGATAGCGTCACACTGTAGATGGTGTGCTCCTTGTAGATGGTGCTCCACACTGCCCCCTGTAGATAATGCCACACACAGCCCCCCTGTAGATAGGGCCACATAGAGCCCCCCTGTAGATATGGCCACACAAAGCCCCCTGTAGATATCACCACACACAGCCCACTATAGATAGGGCCACACACAGCCCCCTGTAGATAGTACCACACACACTGCTCCCTGTAGATATTACCACACACTGCTCCCTGTATATATTACCACACACACACTGCTCCCTGTAGATATTACCACACACACTGCTCCCTGTACATATTACCACACACACTGCTCCCTGTAGATATTACCACACACTGCTCCCTGTAGATATTACCACACACACTGCTCCCTGTAGATATTACCACACACACTGCTCCCTGTAGATATTACCACACACACTGCTCCCTGTAGATATTACCACACTGCTCCCTGTAGATATTACCACACACACTGCTCCCTGTATATATTACCACACACACTGCTCCCTGTAGATATTACCACACACTGCCCCTGTAGATATTACCACACACACTGCTCCCTGTACATATTACCACACACTGCCCCCTGTAGATAATACCACACTGCTCCCTGTAGATATTACCACACACACTGCTCCCTGTAGATATTACCACACACACTGCTCCCTGTAGATATTACCACACACACTGCTCCCTGTAGATATTACCACACACACAGCCCCCCTGTAGATATTACCACACACACTGCTCCCTGTAGATATTACCACATACACTGCTCCCTGTAGATATTACCACACACTGCTCCCTGTAGATAATACCACACTGCCCCCTGTAGATATTACCACACACTGCCCCCTGTAGATAATACCACACTGCTGACTGTAGATATTACCACACACACTGCTCCCTGTAGATATTACCACACACACTGCTCCCTGTAGATATTACCACACACACTGCTCCCTGTACATATTACCACACACTGCTCCCTGTAGATATTACCACACACTGCTCCCTGTATATATTACCACACACATTGCTCCCTGTAGATATTACCACACACACTGCTCCCTGTAGATATTACCACACACTGCTCCCTGTAGATATTACCACACACTGCCCCCTGTAGATATTACCACACACTGCCCCCTGTAGATAATACCACACTGCCCCCTGTAGATATTACCACACACACTGCTCCCTGTAGATATTACCACACACACTGCTCCCTGTAGATATTACCATACACTGCTCCCTGTAGATATTACCACACACTGCTCCCTGTATATATTACCACACACACTGCTCCCTGTAGATATTACCACACACTGCTCCCTGTAGATATTACCACACACTGCCCCCTGTAGATATTACCACACACACTGCTCCCTGTAGATATTACCACACACACTGCTCCCTGTAGATATTACCACACACACTGCTCCCTGTAGATATTACCACACACTGCTCCCTGTATATATTACCACACACATTGCTCCCTGTAGATATTACCACACACACTGCTCCCTGTAGATATTACCACACACTGCTCCCTGTAGATATTACCACACACTGCCCCCTGTAGATATTACCACACACTGCCCCCTGTAGATAATACCACACTGCCCCCTGTAGATATTACCACACACACTGCTCCCTGTAGATATTACCACACACACTGCTCCCTGTAGATATTACAATACACTGCTCCCTGTAGATATTACCACACACTGCTCCCTGTATATATTACCACACACACTGCTCCCTGTAGATATTACCACACACTGCTCCCTGTAGATATTACCACACACTGCCCCCTGTAGATATTACCACACACACTGCTCCCTGTAGATATTACCACACACACTGCTCCCTGTAGATATTACCACACACACTGCTCCCTGTAGATATTACCACACACTGCTCCCTGTAGATAATACCACACTGCTCCCTGTAGATATTACCACACACTGCTCCCTGTAGATATTACCACACACGCTGCTCCCTGTAGATATTACCACACACACTGCTCCCTGTAGATATTACCACACACACACTGCTCCCTGTAGATATTACCACACACTGCTCCCTGTAGATATTACCACACACTGCTCCCTGTAGATATTAACACACACACACACACTGCTCCCTGTAGATATTACCACACACGCTGCTCCCTGTAGATATTACCACACACTGCTCCCTGTAGATATTACCACACACGCTGCTCCCTGTAGATGTTACCACACACTTCTCCCTGTAGATATTACCACACACACTGCTCCCTGTAGATATTACCACACACACTGCTCCCTGTAGATATTACCACGCACACTGCTCCCTGTATATATTACCACACACTGCTCCCTGTAGATATTACCACACACACTGCCCCTGTAGATATTACCACACACACTGCTCCCTGTACATATTACCACACACTGCCCCCTGTAGATAATACCACACTGCTCCCTGTAGATATTACCACACACACTGCTCCCTGTAGATATTACCACACACACTGCTCCCTGTAGATATTACCACACACACTGCTCCCTGTAGATATTACTACACACACAGCCCCCTGTAGATATTACCACACACACTGCTCCCTGTAGATATTACCACATACACTGCTCCCTGTAGATATTACCACACACTGCTCCCTGTAGATAATACCACACTGCCCCCTGTAGATATTACCACACACTGCCCCGTGTAGATAATACCACACTGCTCCCTGTAGATATTACCACACACACTGCTCCCTGTAGATATTACCACACACACTGCTCCCTGTAGATATTACCACACACACTGCTCCCTGTACATATTACCACACACTGCTCCCTGTAGATATTACCACACACTGCTCCCTGTATATATTACCACACACATTGCTCCCTGTAGATATTACCACACACACTGCTCCCTGTAGATATTACCACACACTGCTCCCTGTAGATATTACCACACACTGCCCCCTGTAGATATTACCACACACTGCCCCCTGTAGATAATACCACACTGCCCCCTGTAGATATTACCACACACACACTGCTCCCTGTAGATATTACCACACACTGCTCCCTGTAGATAATACCACACTGCTCCCTGTAGATATTACCACACACACACACTGCTCCCTGTAGATATTACCACACACTGCTCCCTGTAGATATTACCACACACTGCTCCCTGTAGATATTAACACACACACTGCTCCCTGTAGATATTACCACACACACTGCTCCCTGTACATATTACCACACACTGCTCCCTGTAGATATTACCACACACTGCTCCCTGTATATATTACCACACACATTGCTCCCTGTAGATATTACCACACACACTGCTCCCTGTAGATATTACCACACACTGCTCCCTGTAGATATTACCACACACTGCCCCCTGTAGATATTACCACACACTGCCCCCTGTAGATAATACCACACTGCCCCCTGTAGATATTACCACACACACTGCTCCCTGTAGATATTACCACACACACTGCTCCCTGTAGATATTACCATACACTGCTCCCTGTAGATATTACCACACACTGCTCCCTGTAGATAATACCACACTGCTCCCTGTAGATATTACCACACACTGCTCCCTGTAGATATTACCACACACGCTGCTCCCTGTAGATATTACCACACACACTGCTCCCTGTAGATATTACCACACACACTGCTCCCTGTAGATATTACCACACACACTGCTCCCTGTATATATTACCACACACACTGCTCCCTGTAGATATTACCACACACTGCTCCCTGTAGATATTACCACACACACTGCTCCCTGTAGATATTACCACACACACTGCTCCCTGTAGATATTACCACACACACTGCTCCCTGTAGATATTACCACACACTGCTCCCTGTAGATATTACCACACACACTGCTCCCTGTAGATATTACCACACACACTGCTCCCTGTAGATATTACCACACACACTGCTCCCTGTAGATATTACCACACACTGCTCCCTGTAGATATTACCACACACACTGCTCGCTGTAGATATTACCACACACACTGCTCCCTGTATATATTACCACACACGATGCTCCCTGTAGATATTACTACACACGGCTCCCTGTAGATCTTACCACACACACTGCTCCCTGTAGATATTACCACACACACTGCTCCCTGTAGATATTACCACACACACTGCTCCCTGTAGATATTACCACACACACTGCTCCCTGTAGATATTACCACACACTGCTCCCTGTAGATATTACCACACTGCTCCCTGTAGATATTACCACACACGCTGCTCCCTGTAGATATTACCACACACGCTGCTCCCTGTAGATAGTACCACACACACTGCTCCCTGTAGATATTACCACACACACTGCTCCCTGTAGATATTACCACACACACTGCTCCCTGTAGATATTACCACACACTGCTCCCTGTAGATATTACCACACACACACACTGCTCCCTGTAGATATTACCACACACACTGCTCCCTGTAGATATTACCACACACACTGCCCCCTGTATATATTACCACACACACTGCTCCCTGTATATATTACCACACACACTGCTCCCTGTATATATTACCACACACACTACTCCCTGTAGATATTACCACACACACTGCTCCCTGTAGATATTACCACACACACTGCTCCCTGTAGATATTACCACACACACTGCTCCCTGTATATATTACCACACACACTGCTCCCTGTAGATATTACCACACACTGCTCCCTGTATATATTACCACACACACTGCTCCCTGTAGATATTACCACACACACTGCTCCCTGTAGATATTACCACACACTGCTCCCTGTAGATATTACCACACACACTGCTCCCTGTAGATATTACCACACACTGCTCCCTGTAGATATTACCACACACACTGCTCCCTGTATATATTACCACACACGCTGCTCCCTGTAGATATTACCACACACGCTGCTCCCTGTAGATATTACCACACACGCTGCTCCCTGTAGATATTACCACACACGCTGCTCCCTGTAGATATTACCACACACGCTGCTCCCTGTAGATATTACCACACACACTGCTCCCTGTAGATATTACCACACACACTGCTCCCTGTAGATATTACCACACACACTGCTCACTGTAGATATTACCACACACACTGCTCCCTGTAGATATTACCACACACACTGCTCCCTGTAGATATTACCACACACACTGCTCCCTGTAGATATTACCACACACACTGCTCCCTGTAGATATTACCACACACTGCTCCCTGTAGATATTACCACACACTGCTCCCTGTAGATATTACCACACACACTGCTCCCTGTAGATATTACCACACACACTGCTCCCTGTAGATATTACCACACACACTGCTCCCTGTAGATAATACCACACACACTGCTCCCTGTATATATTACCACACACACAGCCCCCCTGTAGATATTACCACACACTGCTCCCTGTAGATATTACCACACACTGCTCCCTGTAGATATTACCACACACACTGCTCCCTGTAGATATTACCACACACACTGCTCCCTGTAGATATTACCACACACACTGCTCCCTGTAGATATTACCACACACACTGCTCCCTGTAGATATTACCACACACACTGCTCCCTGTAGATATTACCACACACACTGCTCCCTGTAGATATTACCACACACACTGCTCCCTGTAGATATTACCACACACTGCTCCCTGTAGATATTACCACACACACTGCTCCCTGTAGATATTACCACACACACTGCTCCCTGTAGATATTACCACACACACTGCTCCCTGTAGATATTACCACACACACTGCTCCCTGTAGATATTACCACACACACTGCTCCCTGTAGATATTACCACACACACTGCTCCCTGTAGATATTAGCACACGCTGCTCCCTGTAGATATTACCACACTGCTCCCTGTAGATATTACCACACACACTGCTCCCTGTAGATATTACCACACACGCTGCTCCCTGTAGATAGTACCACACACACTGCTCCCTGTAGATATTACCACACACACTGCTCCCTGTAGATATTACCACACACTGCTCCCTGTAGATATTACTACACACTGCTCCCTGTAGATATTACCACACACTGCTCCCTGTAGATATTACCACACACTGCTCCCTGTATATATTACCACACACTGCTCCCTGTAGATATTACCACACACACACACTGCTCCCTGTAGATATTACCACACACACTGCTCCCTGTAGATATTACCACACACACTGCTCCCTGTAGATATTACCACACACACTGCTCCCTGTAGATATTACCACACACTGCTCCCTGTAGATATTACCACACACACTGCTCCCTGTATATATTACCACACACACTGCTCCCTGTATATATTACCACACACACTGATCCCTGTAGATATTACCACGCACACTGCTCCCTGTAGATATTACCACACACACTGCTCCCTGTAGATATTACCACACACTGCTCCCTGTAGATATTACCACACACTGCTCCCTGTAGATATTACCACACACTGCTCCCTGTAGATATTACCACACACACTGCTCCCTGTAGATATTACCACACACACTGCTCCCTGTAAATATTACCACACACTGCTCCCTGTAGATATTACCACACACACTGCTCCCTGTATATATTACCACACACACTGCTCCCTGTATATATTACCACACACACTGATCCCTGTAGATATTACCACGCACACTGCTCCCTGTAGATATTACCACACACACTGCTCCCTGTAGATATTACCACACACTGCTCCCTGTAGATATTACCACACACTGCTCCCTGTAGATATTACCACACACTGCTCCCTGTAGATATTACCACACACACTGCTCCCTGTAGATATTACCACACACTGCTCCCTGTAGATATTACCACACACACTGCTCCCTGTAGATATTACCACACACTGCTCCCTGTAGATATTACCACACACACTGCTCCCTGTAGATATTACCACACACTGCTCCCTGTAGATATTACCACACACTGCTCCCTGTATATATTACCACACACTGCTCCCTGTAGATATTACCACACACACACACTGCTCCCTGTAGATATTACCACACACACTGCTCCCTGTAGATA
Source organism: Rhinoderma darwinii (assembly GCF_050947455.1). Lineage (NCBI taxonomy): Eukaryota > Metazoa > Chordata > Amphibia > Anura > Rhinodermatidae > Rhinoderma > Rhinoderma darwinii. The sequence continues at coordinate 135,178 of NW_027461673.1, forward strand.
TTACCACACACACTGCTCCCTGTAGATATTACCACACACACTGCTCCCTGTAGATATTACCACACACTGCTCCCTGTAGATATTACCACACACACTGCTCCCTGTATATATTACCACACACACTGCTCCCTGTATATATTACCACACACACTGATAACTGTAGATATTACCACGCACACTGCTCCCTGTAGATATTACCACACACACTGCTCCCTGTAGATATTACCACACACTGCTCCCTGTAGATATTACCACACACTGCTCCCTGTAGATATTACCACACACTGCTCCCTGTAGATATTACCACACACACTGCTCCCTGTAGATATTACCACACACACTGCTCCCTGTAGATATTACCACACACTGCTCCCTGTAGATATTACCACACACACTGCTCCCTGTATATATTACCACACACACTGCTCCCTGTATATATTACCACACACACTGATCCCTGTAGATATTACCACGCACACTGCTCCCTGTAGATATTACCACACACACTGCTCCCTGTAGATATTACCACACACTGCTCCCTGTAGATATTACCACACACTGCTCCCTGTAGATATTACCACACACTGCTCCCTGTAGATATTACCACACACACTGCTCCCTGTAGATATTACCACACACTGCTCCCTGTAGATATTACCACACACACTGCTCCCTGTAGATATTACCACACACTGCTCCCTGTAGATATTACCACACACACTGCTCCCTGTAGATATTACCACACACACTGCTCCCTGTAGATATTACCACACGCACTGCTCCCTGTAGATATTACCACACGCGCTGCTCCCTGTAGATATTACCACACGCGCTGCTCCCTGTAGATATTACCACACGCGCTGCTCCCTGTAGATATTACCACACACGCTGCTCCCTGTAGATATTACCACACACGCTGCTCCCTGTAGATATTACCACACACACTGCTCCCTGTATATATTACCACACACACTGCTCCCTGTAGATATTACCACACACACTGCTCCCTGTAGATATTACCACACACACTGCTCCCTGTAGATATTACCACACACACTGCTCCCTGTAGATATTACCACACACACTGCTCCCTGTAGATATTACCACACACACTGCTCCCTGTAGATATTACCACACACACTGCTCCCTGTAGATATTACCACACACACTGCTCCCTGTAGATATTACCACACACTGCTCCCTGTAGATATTACCACACACTGCTCCCTGTAGATATTACCACACACACTGCTCCCTGTAGATATTACCACACACACTGCTCCCTGTAGATATTACCACACACACTGCTCCCTGTAGATAATACCACACACACTGCTCCCTGTATATATTACCACACACACAGCCCCCCTGTAGATATTACCACACACTGCTCCCTGTAGATATTACCACACACTGCTCCCTGTAGATATTACCACACACACTGCTCCCTGTAGATATTACCACACACACTGCTCCCTGTAGATATTACCACACACACTACTCCCTGTAGATATTACCACACACACTGCTCCCTGTAGATATTACCACACACACTGCTCCCTGTAGATATTACCACACACACTGCTCCCTGTAGATATTACCACACACACTGCTCCCTGTAGATATTACCACACACTGCTCCCTGTAGATATTACCACACACGCTGCTCCCTGTAGATATTACCACACACGCTGCTCCCTGTAGATATTACCACACACGCTGCTCCCTGTATATATTACCACACACACTGCTCCCTGTAGATATTACCACACACACTGCTCCCTGTAGATATTACCACACACACTGCTCCCTGTAGATATTACCACACACACTGCTCCCTGTAGATATTACCACACACACTGCTCCCTGTAGATATTACCACACACACTGCTCCCTGTAGATATTACCACACACACTGCTCCCTGTAGATATTACCACACACACTGCTCCCTGTAGATATTACCACACACTGCTCCCTGTAGATATTACCACACACACTGCTCCTGTAGATATTACCACACACACTGCTCCCTGTAGATATTACCACACACACTGCTCCCTGTAGATAATACCACACACACTGCTCCCTGTATATATTACCACACACACAGCCCCCTGTAGATATTACCACACACTGCTCCCTGTAGATATTACCACACACTGCTCCCTGTAGATATTACCACACACACTGCTCCCTGTAGATATTACCACACACACTGCTCCCTGTAGATATTACCACACACACTACTCCCTGTAGATATTACCACACACACTGCTCCCTGTAGATATTACCACACACACTGCTCCCTGTAGATATTACCACACACACTGCTCCCTGTAGATATTACCACACACACTGCTCCCTGTAGATATTACCACACACTGCTCCCTGTAGATATTACCACACACACTGCTCCCTGTAGATATTACCACACACACTGCTCCCTGTAGATATTACCACACACACTGCTCCCTGTAGATATTACCACACACACTGCTCCCTGTAGATATTACCACACGCTGCTCCCTGTAGATATTACCACACTGCTCCCTGTAGATATTACCACACACGCTGCTCCCTGTAGATATTACCACACACGCTGCTCCCTGTAGATAGTACCACACACGCTGCTCCCTGTAGATATTACCACACACACTGCTCCCTGTAGATATTACCACACACACTGCTCCCTGTAGATATTACCACACACTGCTCCCTGTAGATATTACTACACACTGCTCCCTGTAGATATTACCACACACTGCTCCCTGTAGATATTACCACACACTGCTCCCTGTATATATTACCACACACTGCTCCCTGTAGATATTACCACACACACACACTGCTCCCTGTAGATATTACCACACACACTGCTCCCTGTAGATATTACCACACACACTGCTCCCTGTAGATATTACCACACACACTGCTCCCTGTAGATATTACCACACACTGCTCCCTGTAGATATTACCACACACACTGCTCCCTGTATATATTACCACACACACTGCTCCCTGTATATATTACCACGCACACTGATCCCTGTAGATATTACCACGCACACTGCTCCCTGTAGATATTACCACACACACTGCTCCCTGTAGATATTACCACACACTGCTCCCTGTAGATATTACCACACACTGCTCCCTGTAGATATTACCACACACTGCTCCCTGTAGATATTACCACACACACTGCTCCCTGTAGATATTACCACACACACTGCTCCCTGTAGATATTACCACACACTGCTCCCTGTAGATATTACCACACACACTGCTCCCTGTATATATTACCACACACACTGCTCCCTGTATATATTACCACACACACTGATCCCTGTAGATATTACCACGCACACTGCTCCCTGTAGATATTACCACACACACTGCTCCCTGTAGATATTACCACACACTGCTCCCTGTAGATATTACCACACACTGCTCCCTGTAGATATTACCACACACTGCTCCCTGTAGATATTACCACACACACTGCTCCCTGTAGATATTACCACACACTGCTCCCTGTAGATATTACCACACACACTGCTCCCTGTAGATATTACCACACACTGCTCCCTGTAGATATTACCACACACACTGCTCCCTGTAGATATTACCACACACTGCTCCCTGTAGATATTACCACACACTGCTCCCTGTAGATATTACCACACACTGCTCCCTGTATATATTACCACACACTGCTCCCTGTAGATCTTACCACACACACACACTGCTCCCTGTAGATATTACCACACACACTGCTCCCTGTAGATATTACCACACACTGCTCCCTGTAGATATTACCACACACACTGCTCCCTGTAGATATTACTACACACTGCTCCCTGTAGATATTACCACACACACTGCTCCCTGTATATATTACCACACACACTGCTCCCTGTATATATTACCACACACACTGATCCCTGTAGATATTACCACGCACACTGCTCCCTGTAGATATTACCACACACACTGCTCCCTGTAGATATTACCACACACTGCTCCCTGTAGATATTACCACACACTGCTCCCTGTAGATATTACCACACACTGCTCCCTGTAGATATTACCACACACACTGCTCCCTGTAGATATTACCACACACACTGCTCCTGTAGATATTACCACACACTGCTCCCTGTAGATATTACCACACACACTGCTCCCTGTATATATTACCACGCACACTGCTCCCTGTAGATATTACCACGCACACTGCTCCCTGTAGATATTACCACACACACTGCTCCCTGTAGATATTACCACACACTGCTCCCTGTAGATATTACCACACACTGCTCCCTGTAGATATTACCACACACTGCTCCCTGTAGATATTACCACACACTGCTCCCTGTAGATATTACCACACACACTGCTCCCTGTAGATATTACCACACACACTGCTCCCTGTAGATATTACCACACACACTGCTCCCTGTAGATATTACCACACACTGCTCCCTGTAGATATTACCACACACACTGCTCCCTGTAGATATTACCACACACACTGCTCCCTGTAGATATTACCACACACACTGCTCCCTGTAGATATTACCACACGCACTGCTCCCTGTAGATATTACCACACGCACTGCTCCTGTAGATATTACCACACGCACTGCTCCCTGTAGATATTACCACACGCACTGCTCCCTGTAGATATTACCACACGCACTGCTCCCTGTAGATATTACCACGCACTGCTCCCTGTATATATTACCACACACACTGCTCCCTGTATATATTACCACACACACTGCTCCCTGTATATATTACCACACACACTGCTCCCTGTATATATTACCACACACACTGCTCCCTGTATATATTACCACACACACTGCTCCCTGTAGATATTACCACACGCTGCTCCCTGTATATATTACCACACACACTGCTCCCTGTAGATATTACCACACACACTGCTCCCTGTATATATTACCACACACTGCTCCCTGTAGATATTACCACACACACTGCTCCCTGTAGATATTACCACACACACACACTGCTTCCTGTAGATATTACCACACACACACACACACACACACTGCTTCCTGTAGATATTACCACACACTGCTCCCTGTAGATATTACCACACACTGCTCCCTGTAGATATTACCACACACACAGCCCCCCTGTAGCTATTACCACATACACTGCTCCCTGTAGATATTACCACGCACTGCTCCCTGTAGATATTACTACACACTGCTCCCTGTAGATATTACCACACACACTGCTCCCTGTAGATATTACCACACACTGCTCCCTGTAGATATTACCACACACTGCCCCCTGTAGATATTACCACACACTGCCCCCTGTAGATAATACCACACTGCTCCCTGTAGATATTACCACACACACTGCTCCCTGTAGATATTACCACACACATTGCTCCCTGTAGATATTACCACACACACTGCTCCCTGTAGATATTACCACACACACTGCTCCCTGTAGATATTACTACACACTGCTCCCTGTAGATATTACCACACACTGCTCCCTGTAGATATTACTACACACTGCTCCCTGTAGATATTACCACACACTGCTCCCTGTAGGGAATGCCACACACTGCTCCCTGTAGATATTACCACACACACTGCTCCCTGTAGATATTACCATACACACTGCTCCCTGTAGATATTACCACACACTGCTCCCTGTAGATATTACCACACACACTGCTCCCTGTAGATATTACCACACACACTGCTCCCTGTAGATATTACCACACACACTGCTCCCTGTAGATATTACCACACACTGCCCCCTGTAGATATTACCACACACACTGCTCCCTGTAGATATTACCACACACACTGCTCCCTGTAGATATTACCACACACACTGCTCCCTGTAGATATTACCACACACACTGCTCCCTGTAGATATTACCACACACACTGCTCCCTGTAGATATTACCACACTGCTCCCTGTAGATATTACCACACACTGCCCCCTGTAGATATTACCACACACTGCTCCCTGTAGATAATACCACACTGCTCCCTGTAGATATTACCACACACTGCTCCCTGTACATATTACCACACACGCTGTTCCCTGTAGATAGTACCACACACGCTGCTTCCTGTAGATATTACCACACACACTGCTCCCTGTAGATATTACCACACACACTGCTCCCTGTAGATATTACCACACACACTGCTCCCTGTAGATATTACCACACACACTGCTCCCTGTAGATATTACCACACACCGCTCCCTGTAGATATTACCACACACACTGCTCCCTGTAGATATTACCACACACACACTGCTCCCTGTAGATATTACCACACACTGCTCCCTGTAGATATTACCACACACTGCTCCCTGTATATATTACCACACACACTGCCCCCTGTATATATTACCACACACACTGCTCCCTGTATATATTACCACACACACTGCTCCCTGTATATATTACCACACACTGCTCCCTGTAGATATTACCACACACACTGCTCCCTGTATATATTACCACACACTGCTCCCTGTAGATATTACCACACACACTGCTCCCTGTAGATATTACCACACACACTGCTCCCTGTAGATATTACCACACACACACTGCTCCCTGTATATATTACCACACACACTGCTCCCTGTAGATATTACCACACACTGCTCCCTGTATATATATTACCACACACACTGCTCCCTGTAGATATTACCACACACACTGCTCCCTGTAGATATTACCACACACTGCTCCCTGTAGATATTACCACACACACTGCTCCCTGTAGATATTACCACACACTGCTCCCTGTAGATATTACCACACACACTGCTCCCTGTATATATTACCACACACTGCTCCCTGTAGATATTACCACACACACTGCTCCCTGTAGATATTACCACACACACTGCTCCCTGTAGATATTACCACGCACACTGATCCCTGTAGATATTACCACGCACACTGCTCCCTGTAGATATTACCACACACACTGCTCCCTGTAGATATTACCACACACTGCTCCCTGTAGATATTACCACACACACTGCTCCCTGTAGATATTACCACACACTGCTCCCTGTAGATATTACCACACACACTGCTCCCTGTAGATATTACCACACACACTGCTCCCCGTAGATATTACCACACACACTGCTCCCTGTAGATATTACCACACACTCTGCTCCCTGTAGATATTACCACACACTCTGCTCCCTGTAGATATTACCACACACTGCTCCCTGTAGATATTACCACACACACTGCTCCCTGTAGATATTACCACACGCACTGCTCCCTGTAGATATTACCACACACACTGCTCCCTGTAGATATTACCACACACACACTGCTCCCTGTAGATATTACCACACGCACTGCTCCCTGTAGATATTACCACACGCACTGCTCCCTGTAGATATTACCACACGCACTGCTCCCTGTAGATATTACCACACGCACTGCTCCCTGTAGATATTACCACACGCACTGCTCCCTGTAGATATTACCACACTCACTGCTCCCTGTAGATATTACCACACGCACTGCTCCCTGTAGATATTACCACACGCACTGCTCCCTGTAGATATTACCACACACACTGCTCCCTGTATATATTACCACACACACTGCCCCCTGTATATATTACCACACACACTGCTCCCTGTATATATTACCACACACACTGCTCCCTGTATATATTACCACACACTGCTCCCTGTAGATATTACCACACACACTGCTCCCTGTATATATTACCACACACTGCTCCCTGTAGATATTACCACACACACTGCTCCCTGTAGATATTACCACACACACTGCTCCCTGTAGATATTACCACACACACACTGCTCCCTGTATATATTACCACACACACTGCTCCCTGTAGATATTACCACACACTGCTCCCTGTATATATATTACCACACACACTGCTCCCTGTAGATATTACCACACACACTGCTCCCTGTAGATATTACCACACACTGCTCCCTGTAGATATTACCACACACACTGCTCCCTGTAGATATTACCACACACTGCTCCCTGTAGATATTACCACACACACTGCTCCCTGTATATATTACCACACACTGCTCCCTGTAGATATTACCACACACACTGCTCCCTGTAGATATTACCACACACACTGCTCCCTGTAGATATTACCACACACACTGCTCCCTGTAGATATTACTACACACACTGCTCCCTGTAGATATTACCACACACTGCTCCCTGTAGATATTACCACACACTGCTCCCTGTAGATATTACCACACACACTGCTCCCTGTAGATATTACCACACACACTGCTCCCTGTAGATATTACCACACACACTGCTCCCTGTAGATATTACTACACACACTGCTCCCTGTAGATATTACCACACACACTGCTCCCTGTAGATAATACCACACACACAGCCCCCCTGTAGATATTACCACACACTGCTCCCTGTAGATATTACCACACACACTGCTCCCTGTAGATATTACCACACACACACACTGCTTCCTGTAGATATTACCACACACACACACACACACACACACACACTGCTTCCTGTAGATATTACCACACACTGCTCCCTGTAGATATTACCACACACTGCTCCCTGTAGATATTACCACACACACAGCCCCCCTGTAGCTATTACCACATACACTGCTCCCTGTAGATATTACCACGCACTGCTCCCTGTAGATATTACTACACACTGCTCCCTGTAGATATTACCACACACACTGCTCCCTGTAGATATTACCACACACTGCTCCCTGTAGATATTACCACACACTGCCCCCTGTAGATATTACCACACACTGCCCCCTGTAGATAATACCACACTGCTCCCTGTAGATATTACCACACACACTGCTCCCTGTAGATATTACCACACACACTGCTCCCTGTAGATATTACCACACACACTGCTCCCTGTAGATATTACCACACACACTGCTCCCTGTAGATATTACCACACACACTGCTCCCTGTATATATTACCACACACACTGCTCCCTGTAGATATTACCACACACACTGCCCCCTGTAGATATTACCACACACTGCTCCCTGTAGATATTACCACACACACTGCTCCCTGTAGATATTACCACACACACTGCTCCCTGTAGATATTACCACACACACTGCTCCCTGTAGATATTACCACACACACTGCTCCCTGTAGATATTACCACACACACTGCTCCCTGTAGATATTACCACACTGCTCCCTGTAGATATTACCACACACTGCCCCCTGTAGATATTACCACACACTGCTCCCTGTAGATAATACCACACTGCTCCCTGTAGATATTACCACACACTGCTCCCTGTACATATTACCACACACGCTGCTCCCTGGAGATATTACCACACACACTGCTCCCTGTAGATATTACCACACACTGCTCCCTGTAAATATTACCACACACTGCTCCCTGTAGATATTACCACACACACTGCTCCCTGTAGATATTACCACACACACTGCTCCCTGTAGATATTACCACACACACTGCTCCCTGTAGATATTACCACACACTCTGCTCCCTGTAGATATTACCACACACACTGCTCCCTGTAGATATTACCACACACCGCTCCCTGTAGATATTACCACACACCGCTCCCTGTAGATATTACCACACACACTGCTCCCTGTAGATATTACCACACACACACTGCTCCCTGTAGATATTACCACACACTGCTCCCTGTAGATATTACCACACACTGTTCCCTGTAGATATTACCACACACACTGCTCCCTGTAGCTATTACCACACACACTGCTCCCTGTATATATTACCACACACACTGCTCCTTGTAGATATTACCACACACTGCTCCCTGTAGATATTACCACACACCGCTCCCTGTAGATATTACCACACACACTGCTCCCTGTAGATATTACCACACACACACTGCTCCCTGTAGATATTACCACACACTGCTCCCTGTAGATATTACCACACACTGCTCCCTGTAGATATTACCACACACTGCTCCCTGTAGATATTACCACACACACTGCTCCCTGTAGATATTACCACACACACTGCTCCCTGTAGATATTACCACACACCGCTCCCTGTAGATATTACCACACACACTGCTCCCTGTAGATATTACCACACACACACTGCTCCCTGTAGATATTACCACACACTGCTCCCTGTAGATATTACCACACACTGCTCCCTGTAGATATTACCACACACTGCTCCCTGTAGATATTACCACACACTGCTCCCTGTAGATATTACCACACACACTGCTCCCTGTAGATATTACCACACACTGCTCCCTGTAGATATTACCACACACTGCTCCCTGTAGATATTACCACACACTGCTCCCTGTAGATATTACCACACACACTGCTCCCTGTAGATATTACCACACACACTGCTCCCTGTAGATATTACCACACACACTGCTCCCTGTAGATAATACCACACACACTGCTCGCTGTATATATTACCACAGACACAGCCCCCCTGTAGATATTACCACACACTGCTCCCTGTAGATATTACCACACACACTGCTCCCTGTAGATATTACCACACACACACACACTGCTTCCTGTAGATATTACCACACACACACACACACACACACTGCTTCCTGTAGATATTACCACACACTGCTCCCTGTAGATATTACCACACACTGTTCCCTGTAGATATTACCACACACACTGCTCCCTGTAGCTATTACCACACACACTGCTCCCTGTATATATTACCACACACACTGCTCCTTGTAGATATTACCACACACTGCTCCCTGTAGATATTACCACACACCGCTCCCTGTAGATATTACCACACACACTGCTCCCTGTAGATATTACCACACACACACTGCTCCCTGTAGATATTACCACACACTGCTCCCTGTAGATATTACCACACACTGCTCCCTGTAGATATTACCACACACACTGCTCCCTGTAGATATTACCACACACACTGCTCCCTGTAGATAATACCACACACACAGCCCCCCTGTAGATATTACCACACACTGCTCCCTGTAGATATTACCACACACACTGCTCCCTGTAGATATTACCACACGCACACACTGCTTCCTGTAGATATTACTACACACACACACACACACACACACACACACACACACACACTGCTCCCTGTAGATATTACCACACACTGTTCCCTGTAGATATTACCACACACACTGCTCCCTGTAGCTATTACCACACACACTGCTCCCTGTATATATTACCACACACACTGCTCCTTGTAGATATTACCACACACTGCTCCCTGTAGATATTACCACACACTGCTCCCTGTAGATATTACCACACACTGCTCCCTGTAGATATTACCACACACACTGCTCCCTGTAGATATTACCACACACACTGCTCCCTGTAGATATTACCACACACACTGCTCCCTGTAGATATTACCACACACACTGCTCCCTGTAGATATTACTACACACTGCTCCCTGTAGATATTACCACACACTGCTCCCTGTAGATATTACCACACACTGCTCCCTGTAGATATTACCACACACACTGCTCCCTGTAGATATTACCACACACACTGCTCCCTGTAGATAATACCACACACACAGCCCCCCTGTAGATATTACCACACACTGCTCCCTGTAGATATTACCACACACACTGCTCCCTGTAGATATTACCACACACTGCTCCCTGTAGATATTACCACACAGACTGCTCCCTGTAGATATTACCACACACACTGCTCCCTGTAGATATAACCACACACACACTGCTATATTACCACACACACTGCTCCCTGTAGGTATTACCACACACACTGCTGCCTGTATATATTACCACACACACTGCTCCCTGTACATATTACCACACACACTGCTCCCTGTACATATTACCACACACTCTGCTCCCTGTACATATTACCACACACACTGCTCCCTGTAGATATTACCACACACACTGCTCCCTGTAGATATTACCACACACACTGCTCCCTGTAGATATTACCACACACACTGCTCCCTGTAGATATTACCACACACTGCTCCCTGTAGATATTACCACACACTGCTCCCTGTAGATATTACCACACACACTGCTCCCTGTATATATTACCACACACACTGCTCCCTGTATATATTACCACACACACTGCTCCCTGTAGATATTACCACACACACTGCTCCCTGTAGATATTACCACACACACTGCTCCCTGCAGATATTACCACACACACTGCCCCCTGTAGATATTACCACACACTGCTCCCTGTAGATATTACCACACACACTGCTGCCTGTATATATTACCACACACACTGCTCCCTGTACATATTACCACACACACTGCTCCCTGTACATATTACCACACACACTGCTCCCTGTAGATATTACCACACACTGCTCCCTGTAGATATTACCACACACACTGCTCCCTGTAGATATTACCACACACACTGTTCCCTGTAGATATTACCACACACACTGCTCCCTGTAGATATTACTACACACTGCTCCCTGTAGATATTACCACACACACTGCTCCCTGTAGATATTACCATACACTGCTTCCTGTAGATATTACCACACACACTGCCCCCTGTAGATATTACCACACACACTGCTCCCTGTAGATATTACCACACACTGCTCCCTGTAGATATTACCACACACACTGCTCCCTGTAGATATTACAACACACACTGCTCCCTGTAGATATTACCACACACTGCTCCCTGTAGATATTACCACACACACTGCTCCCTGTAGATATTACCACACACACTGATCCCTGTAGATATTACCACACACACTGCTCCCTGTAGATATTACCACACACACTGCTCCCTGTAGATATTACCACACACACTGCTCCCTGTAGATATTACCACACACTGCTCCCTGTATATATTACCACACACACTGCTCCCTGTAGATATTAGCACACACACTGCTCCCTGTAGATATTACCACACACTGCTCCCTGTAGATAATACCACACACACTGCTCCCTGTAGATATTACCACACACACTGCTCCCTGTAGATATTACTACACACACTGCTCCCTGTAGATATTACCACACACTGCTCCCTGTAGATATTACCACACACTGCTCCCTGTAGATATTACCACACACACTGCTCCCTGTAGATATTACCACACACACTGCTCCCTGTAGATATTACCACACACACTGCTCCCTGTAGATATTACTACACACACTGCTCCCTGTAGATATTACCACACACTGCTCCCTGTAGATATTACCACACACTGCTCCCTGTAGATATTACCACACACACTGCTCCCTGTAGATATTACCACACACACTGCTGCCTGTATATATTACCACACACACTGCTCCCTGTACATATTACCACACACACTGCTCCCTGTAGATATTACCACACACACACTGCTGCCTGTAGATATTACCACACACACTGCTCCCTGTATATATTACCACACACACTGCTCCCTGTAGATATTACCACACACACTGCTCCCTGTAGATATTACCACACACACTGCTCCCTGTAGATATTACTACACACTGCTCCCTGTAGATATTACCACACACACTGCTCCCTGTAGATATTACCACACACACACACTGCTCCCTGTAGATATTACCACACACACTGCTCCCTGTAGATAATACCACACACACAGCCCCCCTGTAGATATTACCACACACTGCTCCCTGTAGATATTACCACACACTGCTCCCTGTATATATTACCACACACACTGCTCCCTGTAGATATTACCACACACACTGCTCCCTGTAGATATTACTACACACTGCTCCCTGTAGATATTACCACACACTGCTCCCTGTAGATATTACCACACACACTGCTCCCTGTAGATATTACCACACACACTGCTCCCTGTAGATATTACCACACACACTGCTCCCTGTAGATATTACCACACACACTGCTCCCTGTAGATATTACCACACACACTGCTCCCTGTAGATATTACCACACACACTGCTCCCTGTAGATAATACCACACACACTGCTCCCTGTAGATATTACCACACACACTGCTCCCTGTAGATATTACTACACACACTGCTCCCTGTAGATATTACCACACACTGCTCCCTGTAGATATTACCACACACTGCTCCCTGTAGATAATACCACACACACTGCTCCCTGTAGATATTACCACACACACTGCTCCCTGTAGATATTACCACACACACTGCTCCCTGTAGATATTACCACACACACTGCTCCCTGTAGATAATACCACACACACAGCCCCCCTGTAGATATTACCACACACTGCTCCCTGTAGATATTACCACACACACTGCTCCCTGTAGATATTACCACACACACACACTGCTTCCTGTAGATAATACCACACTGCTCCCTGTAGATATTACCACACACTGCTCCCTGTAGATATTACCACACACTGCTCCCTGTAGATATTACCACACACACTGCTCCCAGTAGGGAATGCCACACACTGCTCCCTGTAGGGAATGCCACACATTGCTCCCTGTAGGGAATGCCACACACTGCCCCTTGTAGATATTACCACACACTGCTCCCTGTAGATATTACCACACACTGCTCCCTGTAGATATTACCACACACACTGCTCCCTGTAGATATTACCACACACACTGCTCCCTGTATATATTACCACACACTGCTCCCTGTAGATATTACCACACACACTGCTCCCTGTAGATATTACCACACACACTGCTCCCTGTATATATTACCACACACTGCTCCCTGTAGATATTACCACACACACTGCTTCCTGTAGATATTACCACACACACACACACACACACACTGCTTCCTGTAGATATTACCACACACTGCTCCCTGTAGATATTACCACACACTGCTCCCTGTAGATATTACCACACACACAGCCCCCCTGTAGCTATTACCACATACACTGCTCCCTGTAGATATTACCACGCACTGCTCCCTGTAGATATTACTACACACTGCTCCCTGTAGATATTACCACACACACTGCTCCCTGTAGATATTACCACACACTGCTCCCTGTAGATATTACCACACACTGCCCCCTGTAGATATTACCACACACTGCCCCCTGTAGATAATACCACACTGCTCCCTGTAGATATTACCACACACACTGCTCCCTGTAGATATTACCACACACATTGCTCCCTGTAGATATTACCACACACACTGCTCCCTGTAGATATTACCACACACACTGCTCCCTGTAGATATTACTACACACTGCTCCCTGTAGATATTACCACACACTGCTCCCTGTAGATATTACTACACACTGCTCCCTGTAGATATTACCACACACTGCTCCCTGTAGGGAATGCCACACACTGCTCCCTGTAGATATTACCACACACACTGCTCCCTGTAGATATTACCATACACACTGCTCCCTGTAGATATTACCACACACTGCTCCCTGTAGATATTACCACACACACTGCTCCCTGTAGATATTACCACACACACTGCTCCCTGTAGATATTACCACACACACTGCTCCCTGTAGATATTACCACACACTGCCCCCTGTAGATATTACCACACACACTGCTCCCTGTAGATATTACCACACACACTGCTCCCTGTAGATATTACCACACACACTGCTCCCTGTAGATATTACCACACACACTGCTCCCTGTAGATATTACCACACACACTGCTCCCTGTAGATATTACCACACTGCTCCCTGTAGATATTACCACACACTGCCCCCTGTAGATATTACCACACACTGCTCCCTGTAGATAATACCACACTGCTCCCTGTAGATATTACCACACACTGCTCCCTGTACATATTACCACACACGCTGTTCCCTGTAGATAGTACCACACACGCTGCTTCCTGTAGATATTACCACACACACTGCTCCCTGTAGATATTACCACACACACTGCTCCCTGTAGATATTACCACACACACTGCTCCCTGTAGATATTACCACACACACTGCTCCCTGTAGATATTACCACACACCGCTCCCTGTAGATATTACCACACACACTGCTCCCTGTAGATATTACCACACACACACTGCTCCCTGTAGATATTACCACACACTGCTCCCTGTAGATATTACCACACACACTGCTCCCTGTAGATATTACCACACACACACTGCTCCCTGTAGATATTACCACACACTGCTCCCTGTAGATATTACCACACACTGCTCCCTGTATATATTACCACACACACTGCCCCCTGTATATATTACCACACACACTGCTCCCTGTATATATTACCACACACACTGCTCCCTGTATATATTACCACACACTGCTCCCTGTAGATATTACCACACACACTGCTCCCTGTATATATTACCACACACTGCTCCCTGTAGATATTACCACACACACTGCTCCCTGTAGATATTACCACACACACTGCTCCCTGTAGATATTACCACACACACACTGCTCCCTGTATATATTACCACACACACTGCTCCCTGTAGATATTACCACACACTGCTCCCTGTATATATATTACCACACACACTGCTCCCTGTAGATATTACCACACACACTGCTCCCTGTAGATATTACCACACACTGCTCCCTGTAGATATTACCACACACACTGCTCCCTGTAGATATTACCACACACTGCTCCCTGTAGATATTACCACACACACTGCTCCCTGTATATATTACCACACACTGCTCCCTGTAGATATTACCACACACACTGCTCCCTGTAGATATTACCACACACACTGCTCCCTGTAGATATTACCACGCACACTGATCCCTGTAGATATTACCACGCACACTGCTCCCTGTAGATATTACCACACACACTGCTCCCTGTAGATATTACCACACACTGCTCCCTGTAGATATTACCACACACACTGCTCCCTGTAGATATTACCACACACTGCTCCCTGTAGATATTACCACACACACTGCTCCCTGTAGATATTACCACACACACTGCTCCCCGTAGATATTACCACACACACTGCTCCCTGTAGATATTACCACACACTCTGCTCCCTGTAGATATTACCACACACTCTGCTCCCTGTAGATATTACCACACACTGCTCCCTGTAGATATTACCACACACACTGCTCCCTGTAGATATTACCACACACACTGCTCCCTGTAGATATTACCACACACACTGCTCCCTGTAGATATTACCACACACACTGCTCCCTGTAGATATTACCACACACACTGCTCCCTGTATATATTAC
The DNA here is from genome assembly GCF_050947455.1 of Rhinoderma darwinii. Classification (NCBI taxonomy): domain Eukaryota; kingdom Metazoa; phylum Chordata; class Amphibia; order Anura; family Rhinodermatidae; genus Rhinoderma; species Rhinoderma darwinii. The sequence goes on from NW_027461673.1 coordinate 152,483, forward strand.
CACACACACTGCTCCCTGTAGATATTACCACACACACTGCTCCCTGTAGATATTACCACACGCACTGCTCCCTGTAGATATTACCACACACACTGCTCCCTGTAGATATTACCACACACACACTGCTCCCTGTAGATATTACCACACGCACTGCTCCCTGTAGATATTACCACACGCACTGCTCCCTGTAGATATTACCACACGCACTGCTCCCTGTAGATATTACCACACGCACTGCTCCCTGTAGATATTACCACACGCACTGCTCCCTGTAGATATTACCACACTCACTGCTCCCTGTAGATATTACCACACGCACTGCTCCCTGTAGATATTACCACACGCACTGCTCCCTGTAGATATTACCACACACACTGCTCCCTGTATATATTACCACACACACTGCCCCCTGTATATATTACCACACACACTGCTCCCTGTATATATTACCACACACACTGCTCCCTGTATATATTACCACACACTGCTCCCTGTAGATATTACCACACACACTGCTCCCTGTATATATTACCACACACTGCTCCCTGTAGATATTACCACACACACTGCTCCCTGTAGATATTACCACACACACTGCTCCCTGTAGATATTACCACACACACACTGCTCCCTGTATATATTACCACACACACTGCTCCCTGTAGATATTACCACACACTGCTCCCTGTATATATATTACCACACACACTGCTCCCTGTAGATATTACCACACACACTGCTCCCTGTAGATATTACCACACACTGCTCCCTGTAGATATTACCACACACACTGCTCCCTGTAGATATTACCACACACTGCTCCCTGTAGATATTACCACACACACTGCTCCCTGTATATATTACCACACACTGCTCCCTGTAGATATTACCACACACACTGCTCCCTGTAGATATTACCACACACACTGCTCCCTGTAGATATTACCACACACACTGCTCCCTGTAGATATTACTACACACACTGCTCCCTGTAGATATTACCACACACTGCTCCCTGTAGATATTACCACACACTGCTCCCTGTAGATATTACCACACACACTGCTCCCTGTAGATATTACCACACACACTGCTCCCTGTAGATATTACCACACACACTGCTCCCTGTAGATATTACTACACACACTGCTCCCTGTAGATATTACCACACACACTGCTCCCTGTAGATAATACCACACACACAGCCCCCCTGTAGATATTACCACACACTGCTCCCTGTAGATATTACCACACACACTGCTCCCTGTAGATATTACCACACACACACACTGCTTCCTGTAGATATTACCACACACACACACACACACACACACACACTGCTTCCTGTAGATATTACCACACACTGCTCCCTGTAGATATTACCACACACTGCTCCCTGTAGATATTACCACACACACAGCCCCCCTGTAGCTATTACCACATACACTGCTCCCTGTAGATATTACCACGCACTGCTCCCTGTAGATATTACTACACACTGCTCCCTGTAGATATTACCACACACACTGCTCCCTGTAGATATTACCACACACTGCTCCCTGTAGATATTACCACACACTGCCCCCTGTAGATATTACCACACACTGCCCCCTGTAGATAATACCACACTGCTCCCTGTAGATATTACCACACACACTGCTCCCTGTAGATATTACCACACACACTGCTCCCTGTAGATATTACCACACACACTGCTCCCTGTAGATATTACCACACACACTGCTCCCTGTAGATATTACCACACACACTGCTCCCTGTAGATATTACCACACACACTGCCCCCTGTAGATATTACCACACACACTGCTCCCTGTAGATATTACCACACACACTGCTCCCTGTAGATATTACCACACACACTGCTCCCTGTAGATATTACCACACACACTGCTCCCTGTAGATATTACCACACTGCTCCCTGTAGATATTACCACACACTGCCCCCTGTAGATATTACCACACACTGCTCCCTGTAGATAATACCACACTGCTCCCTGTAGATATTACCACACACTGCTCCCTGTACATATTACCACACACGCTGCTCCCTGGAGATATTACCACACACACTGCTCCCTGTAGATATTACCACACACTGCTCCCTGTAAATATTACCACACACTGCTCCCTGTAGATATTACCACACACACTGCTCCCTGTAGATATTACCACACACACTGCTCCCTGTAGATATTACCACACACACTGCTCCCTGTAGATATTACCACACACTCTGCTCCCTGTAGATATTACCACACACACTGCTCCCTGTAGATATTACCACACACCGCTCCCTGTAGATATTACCACACACCGCTCCCTGTAGATATTACCACACACACTGCTCCCTGTAGATATTACCACACACACACTGCTCCCTGTAGATATTACCACACACTGCTCCCTGTAGATATTACCACACACTGTTCCCTGTAGATATTACCACACACACTGCTCCCTGTAGCTATTACCACACACACTGCTCCCTGTATATATTACCACACACACTGCTCCTTGTAGATATTACCACACACTGCTCCCTGTAGATATTACCACACACCGCTCCCTGTAGATATTACCACACACACTGCTCCCTGTAGATATTACCACACACACACTGCTCCCTGTAGATATTACCACACACTGCTCCCTGTAGATATTACCACACACTGCTCCCTGTAGATATTACCACACACTGCTCCCTGTAGATATTACCACACACACTGCTCCCTGTAGATATTACCACACACACTGCTCCCTGTAGATATTACCACACACCGCTCCCTGTAGATATTACCACACACACTGCTCCCTGTAGATATTACCACACACACACTGCTCCCTGTAGATATTACCACACACTGCTCCCTGTAGATATTACCACACACTGCTCCCTGTAGATATTACCACACACTGCTCCCTGTAGATATTACTACACACACTGCTCCCTGTAGATATTACCACACACTGCTCCCTGTAGATATTACCACACACTGCTCCCTGTAGATATTACCACACACACTGCTCCCTGTAGATATTACCACACACACTGCTCCCTGTAGATATTACCACACACACTGCTCCCTGTAGATAATACCACACACACTGCTCGCTGTATCTATTACCACAGACACAGCCCCCCTGTAGATATTACCACACACTGCTCCCTGTAGATATTACCACACACACTGCTCCCTGTAGATATTACCACACACACACACACTGCTTCCTGTAGATATTACCACACACACACACACACACACACACTGCTTCCTGTAGATATTACCACACACTGCTCCCTGTAGATATTACCACACACTGTTCCCTGTAGATATTACCACACACACTGCTCCCTGTAGCTATTACCACACACACTGCTCCCTGTATATATTACCACACACACTGCTCCTTGTAGATATTACCACACACTGCTCCCTGTAGATATTACCACACACCGCTCCCTGTAGATATTACCACACACACTGCTCCCTGTAGATATTACCACACACACACTGCTCCCTGTAGATATTACCACACACTGCTCCCTGTAGATATTACCACACTGCTCCCTGTAGATATTACCACACACACTGCTCCTTGTAGATATTACCACACACACTGCTCCCTGTAGATAATACCACACACACAGCCCCCCTGTAGATATTACCACACACTGCTCCCTGTAGATATTACCACACACACTGCTCCCTGTAGATATTACCACACGCACACACTGCTTCCTGTAGATATTACTACACACACACACACACACACACACACACACACACACACACACACACACTGCTCCCTGTAGATATTACCACACACTGTTCCCTGTAGATATTACCACACACACTGCTCCCTGTAGCTATTACCACACACACTGCTCCCTGTATATATTACCACACACACTGCTCCTTGTAGATATTACCACACACTGCTCCCTGTAGATATTACCACACACTGCTCCCTGTAGATATTACCACACACTGCTCCCTGTAGATATTACCACACACACTGCTCCCTGTAGATATTACCACACACACTGCTCCCTGTAGATATTACCACACACACTGCTCCCTGTAGATATTACTACACACTGCTCCCTGTAGATATTACCACACACTGCTCCCTGTAGATATTACCACACACTGCTCCCTGTAGATATTACCACACACACTGCTCCCTGTAGATATTACCACACACACTGCTCCCTGTAGATAATACCACACACACAGCCCCCCTGTAGATATTACCACACACTGCTCCCTGTAGATATTACCACACACACTGCTCCCTGTAGATATTACCACACACTGCTCCCTGTAGATATTACCACACAGACTGCTCCCTGTAGATATTACCACACACACTGCTCCCTGTAGATATAACCACACACACACTGCTATATTACCACACACACTGCTCCCTGTAGGTATTACCACACACACTGCTGCCTGTATATATTACCACACACACTGCTCCCTGTACATATTACCACACACACTGCTCCCTGTACATATTACCACACACTCTGCTCCCTGTACATATTACCACACACACTGCTCCCTGTAGATATTACCACACACACTGCTCCCTGTAGATATTACCACACACACTGCTCCCTGTAGATATTACCACACACTGCTCCCTGTAGATATTACCACACACTGCTCCCTGTAGATATTACCACACACACTGCTCCCTGTATATATTACCACACACACTGCTCCCTGTATATATTACCACACACACTGCTCCCTGTAGATATTACCACACACACTGCTCCCTGTAGATATTACCACACACACTGCTCCCTGCAGATATTACCACACACACTGCCCCCTGTAGATATTACCACACACTGCTCCCTGTAGATATTACCACACACACTGCTGCCTGTATATATTACCACACACACTGCTCCCTGTACATATTACCACACACACTGCTCCCTGTACATATTACCACACACACTGCTCCCTGTAGATATTACCACACACTGCTCCCTGTAGATATTACCACACACACTGCTCCCTGTAGATATTACCACACACACTGTTCCCTGTAGATATTACCACACACACTGCTCCCTGTAGATATTACTACACACTGCTCCCTGTAGATATTACCACACACACTGCTCCCTGTAGATATTACCATACACTGCTTCCTGTAGATATTACCACACACACTGCCCCCTGTAGATATTACCACACACACTGCTCCCTGTAGATATTACCACACACTGCTCCCTGTAGATATTACCACACACACTGCTCCCTGTAGATATTACAACACACACTGCTCCCTGTAGATATTACCACACACTGCTCCCTGTAGATATTACCACACACACTGCTCCCTGTAGATATTACCACACACACTGATCCCTGTAGATATTACCACACACACTGCTCCCTGTAGATATTACCACACACACTGCTCCCTGTAGATATTACCACACACACTGCTCCCTGTAGATATTACCACACACTGCTCCCTGTATATATTACCACACACACTGCTCCCTGTAGATATTAGCACACACACTGCTCCCTGTAGATATTACCACACACTGCTCCCTGTAGATAATACCACACACACTGCTCCCTGTAGATATTACCACACACACTGCTCCCTGTAGATATTACTACACACACTGCTCCCTGTAGATATTACCACACACTGCTCCCTGTAGATATTACCACACACTGCTCCCTGTAGATATTACCACACACACTGCTCCCTGTAGATATTACCACACACACTGCTCCCTGTAGATATTACCACACACACTGCTCCCTGTAGATATTACTACACACACTGCTCCCTGTAGATATTACCACACACTGCTCCCTGTAGATATTACCACACACTGCTCCCTGTAGATATTACCACACACACTGCTCCCTGTAGATATTACCACACACACTGCTGCCTGTATATATTACCACACACACTGCTCCCTGTACATATTACCACACACACTGCTCCCTGTAGATATTACCACACACACACTGCTGCCTGTAGATATTACCACACACACTGCTCCCTGTATATATTACCACACACACTGCTCCCTGTAGATATTACCACACACACTGCTCCCTGTAGATATTACCACACACACTGCTCCCTGTAGATATTACTACACACTGCTCCCTGTAGATATTACCACACACACTGCTCCCTGTAGATATTACCACACACACACACTGCTCCCTGTAGATATTACCACACACACTGCTCCCTGTAGATAATACCACACACACAGCCCCCCTGTAGATATTACCACACACTGCTCCCTGTAGATATTACCACACACTGCTCCCTGTATATATTACCACACACACTGCTCCCTGTAGATATTACCACACACACTGCTCCCTGTAGATATTACTACACACTGCTCCCTGTAGATATTACCACACACTGCTCCCTGTAGATATTACCACACACACTGCTCCCTGTAGATATTACCACACACACTGCTCCCTGTAGATATTACCACACACACTGCTCCCTGTAGATATTACCACACACACTGCTCCCTGTAGATATTACCACACACACTGCTCCCTGTAGATATTACCACACACACTGCTCCCTGTAGATAATACCACACACACTGCTCCCTGTAGATATTACCACACACACTGCTCCCTGTAGATATTACTACACACACTGCTCCCTGTAGATATTACCACACACTGCTCCCTGTAGATATTACCACACACTGCTCCCTGTAGATAATACCACACACACTGCTCCCTGTAGATATTACCACACACACTGCTCCCTGTAGATATTACCACACACACTGCTCCCTGTAGATATTACCACACACACTGCTCCCTGTAGATAATACCACACACACAGCCCCCCTGTAGATATTACCACACACTGCTCCCTGTAGATATTACCACACACACTGCTCCCTGTAGATATTACCACACACACACACTGCTTCCTGTAGATAATACCACACTGCTCCCTGTAGATATTACCACACACTGCTCCCTGTAGATATTACCACACACTGCTCCCTGTAGATATTACCACACACACTGCTCCCAGTAGGGAATGCCACACACTGCTCCCTGTAGGGAATGCCACACATTGCTCCCTGTAGGGAATGCCACACACTGCCCCTTGTAGATATTACCACACACTGCTCCCTGTAGATATTACCACACACTGCTCCCTGTAGATATTACCACACACACTGCTCCCTGTAGATATTACCACACACACTGCTCCCTGTATATATTACCACACACTGCTCCCTGTAGATATTACCACACACACTGCTCCCTGTAGATATTACCACACACACTGCTCCCTGTATATATTACCACACACTGCTCCCTGTAGATATTACCACACACACTGCTCCCTGTAGATATTACCACACACACTGCTCCCTGTAGATATTAACACACACACTGCTCCCTGTAGATATTACTACACACACTGCTCCCTGTAGATATTACCACACACTGCTCCCTGTAGATATTACCACACACTGCTCACTGTAGATATTACCACACACACTGCTCCCTGTAGATATTACCACACACACTGCTCCCTGTAGATATTACCACACACACTGCTCCCTGTAGATATTATCACACACACTGCTCCCTGTAGGGAATGCCACACACTGCTCCCTGTAGATAATACCACACTGCTCCCTGTAGATATTACCACACACTGCTCCCTGTAGATATTACCACACACTGCTCCCTGTAGATATTACCACACACACTGCTCCCTGTAGGGAATGCCACACACTGCTCCCTGTAGGGAATGCCACACATTGCTCCCTGTAGGGAATGCCACACACTGCCCCTTGTAGATATTACCACACACTGTTCCCTGTAGATATTACCACACACTGCTCCCTGTAGATATTACCACACACACTGCTCCCTGTAGATATTACCACACACTGCTCCCTGTAGATATTACCACACACACTGCTCCCTGTATATATTACCACACACTGCTCCCTGTAGATATTACCACACACACTGCTCCCTGTAGATATTACCACACACACTGCTCCCTGTAGATATTACCACACACACTGCTCCCTGTAGATATTACTACACACACTGCTCCCTGTAGATATTACCACACACTGCTCCCTGTAGATATTACCACACACTGCTCCCTGTAGATATTACCACACACACTGCTCCCTGTAGATATTACCACACACACTGCTTCCTGTAGATATTACCACACACTGCTCACTGTAGATATTACCACACACTGTTCCCTGTAGATATTACCACACACACTGCTCCCTGTAGCTATTACCACACACACTGCTCCCTGTATATATTACCACACACACTGCTCCTTGTAGATATTACCACACACTGCTCCCTGTAGATATTACCACACACTGCTCCCTGTAGATATTACCACACACTGCTCCCTGTAGATATTACCACACACACTGCTCCCTGTAGATATTACCACACACACTGCTCCCTGTAGATATTACCACACACACTGCTCCCTGTAGATATTACCACACACACTGCTCCCTGTAGATATTACTACACACTGCTCCCTGTAGATATTACCACACACTGCTCCCTGTAGATATTACCACACACTGCTCCCTGTAGATATTACCACACACACTGCTCCCTGTAGATATTACCACACACACTGCTCCCTGTAGATATTACCACACACAGCCCCCCTGTAGATATTACCACACACACTGCTCCCTGTAGATATTACCACACACACTGCTCCCTGTAGATATTACCACACACACTGCTCCCTGTAGATATTACCACACACACACTCACTGCTCCCTGTAGATATTACCACACACACTGCTCCCTGTAGATATTACCACACACACAGCCCCCCTGTAGATATTACCACACACTGCTCCCTGAAGATATTACCACACACACTGCTCCCTGTATATATTACCACACACTGCTCCCTGTAGATATTACCACACACTGCTCCCTGTAGATATTACCACACACTGCTCCCTGTATATATTACTACACACTGCTCCCTGTAGATATTACCACACACTGTCCCCTGTAGATATTACCACACACACTGCTCCCTGTAGATATTACCACACACTGCTCCCTGTATATATTACCACACACTGCTCCCTGTAGATATTACCACACACACTGCTCCCTGTAGATATTACCACACACTGCTCCCTGTATATATTACCACACACACTGCTCCCTGTAGATATTACCACACACTGCTCCCTGTAGATATTACCACACACTGCTCCCTGTAGATATTACTACACACTGCTCCCTGTAGATATTACCACACACTGCTCCCTGTAGATATTACCACACACTGCTCCCTGTAGATATTACCACACACACTGCTCCCTGTAGATAATACCACACACACAGCCCCCCTGTAGATATTACCACACACTGCTCCCTGTAGATATTACCACACACACTGCTCCCTGTAGATATTACCACACACACACACTGCTTCCTGTAGATATTACCACACACACACACACACACACACACACACACACACACACACACTGCTCCCTGTAGATATTACCACACACTGCTCCCTGTAGATATTACCACACACTGCTCCCTGTAGATATTACCACACACACTGCTCCCTGTAGATATTACCACACACACTGCTCCCTGTAGGGAATGCCACACACTGCTCCCTGTAGATAATACCACACTGCTCCCTGTAGATATTACCACACACTGCTCCCTGTAGATATTACCACACACTGCTCCCTGTAGATATTACCACACACACTGCTCCCAGTAGGGAATGCCACACACTGCTCCCTGTAGGGAATGCCACACATTGCTCCCTGTAGGGAATGCCACACACTGCCCCTTGTAGATATTACCACACACTGCTCCCTGTAGATATTACCACACACTGCTCCCTGTAGATATTACCACACACACTGCTCCCTGTAGATATTACCACACACACTGCTCCCTGTAGATATTACCACACACTGCTCCCTGTAGATATTACCACACACACTGCTCCCTGTAGATATTACCACACACACTGCTCCCTGTAGATATTAACACACACACTGCTCCCTGTAGATATTACTACACACACTGCTCCCTGTAGATATTACCACACACTGCTCCCTGTAGATATTACCACACACTGCTCACTGTAGATATTACCACACACTGCTCACTGTAGATATTACCACACACACTGCTCCCTGTAGATATTACCACACACACTGCTCCCTGTAGATATTACCACACACACTGCTCCCTGTAGATATTATCACACACACTGCTCCCTGTAGGGAATGCCACACACTGCTCCCTGTAGATAATACCACACTGCTCCCTGTAGATATTACCACACACTGCTCCCTGTAGATATTACCACACACTGCTCCCTGTAGATATTACCACACACACTGCTCCCTGTAGGGAATGCCACACACTGCTCCCTGTAGGGAACGCCACACATTGCTCCCTGTAGGGAATGCCACACACTGCCCCTTGTAGATATTACCACACACTGTTCCCTGTAGATATTACCACACACTGCTCCCTGTAGATATTACCACACACACTGCTCCCTGTAGATATTACCACACACTGCTCCCTGTAGATATTACCACACACACTGCTCCCTGTATATATTACCACACACTGCTCCCTGTAGATATTACCACACACACTGCTCCCTGTAGATATTACCACACACACTGCTCCCTGTAGATATTACCACACACACTGCTCCCTGTAGATATTACTACACACACTGCTCCCTGTAGATATTACCACACACTGCTCCCTGTAGATATTACCACACACTGCTCCCTGTAGATATTACCACACACACTGCTCCCTGTAGATATTACCACACACACTGCTCCCTGTAGATATTACCACACACACTGCTCCCTGTAGATAATACCACACACACTGCTCCCTGTATATATTACCACACACAGCCCCCCTGTAGATATTACCACACACTGCTCCCTGTAGATATTACCACACACACTGCTCCCTGTAGATATTACCACACACACACACACACTGCTTCCTGTAGATATTACCACACACACACACACACACACTGCTTCCTGTAGATATTACCACACACACACACACACACACACACTGCTTCCTGTAGATATTACCACACACTGCTCCCTGTAGATATTACCACACACTGTTCCCTGTAGATATTACCACACACTGCTCCCTATAGCTATTACCACACACACTGCTCCCTGTATATATTACCACACACACTGCTCCTTGTAGATATTACCACACACTGCTCCCTGTAGATATTACCACACACTGCTCCCTGTAGATATTACCACACACTGCTCCCTGTAGATATTACCACACACACTGCTCCCTGTAGATATTACCACACACACTGCTCCCTGTAGATATTACCACACACACTGCTCCCTGTAGATATTACCACACACACTGCTCCCTGTAGATATTACCACACACTGCTCCCTGTAGATATTACCACACACACTGCTCCCTGTAGATATTACCACACACACTGCTCCCTGTAGATAATACCACACACACAGCCCCCCTGTAGATATTACCACACACTGCTCCCTGTAGATATTACCACACACACTGCTCCCTGTAGATATTACCACACACACACACACACACACTGCTTCCTGTAGATATTACCACACACACACACACACACACACACACACACACACACACACTGCTTCCTGTAGATATTACCACACACTACTCCCTGTAGATATTACCACACACTGTTCCCTGTAGATATTACCACACACACTGCTCCCTGTAGCTATTACCACACACACTGCTCCCTGTAGATATTACCACACACTGCTCCCTGTAGATATTACCACACACACTGCTCCCTGTAGATATTACCACACACACTGCTCCCTGTAGATATTACCACACACACTGCTCCCTGTAGATATTACCACACACACTGCTCCCTGTAGATACTACCACACACACAGCTCGCTGTAGGGAATGCCACACACTGCTCCCTGTAGATATTACCACACACACTGCTCCCTGTAGATATTACCACACACACTGCTCCCTGTAGGGAATGCCACACACTGCTCCCTGTAGATAATACCACACTGCTCCCTGTAGATATTACCACACACACTGCTCCCTGTAGGGAATGCCACACACACTGCTCCCTGTAGATATTACCACACACACTGCTGCCTGTAGGGAATGCCACACATTGCTCCCTGTAGGGAATGCCACACACTGCCCCTTGTAGATATTACCACACACTGCTCCCTGTAGATATTACCACACACACACTGCTCCCTGTAGATATTACCACACACTGCTCCCTGTAGATATTACCACACACACTGCTCCCTGTATATATTACCACACACACTGCTCCTTGTAGATATTACCACACACTGCTCCCTGTAGATATTACCACACACTGCTCCCTGTAGATATTACCACACACTGCTCCCTGTAGATATTACCACACACACTGCTCCCTGTAGATATTACCACACACACTGCTCCCTGTAGATATTACCACACACACTGCTCCCTGTAGATATTACCACACACACTGCTCCCTGTAGATATTACTACACACTGCTCCCTGTAGATATTACCACACACTGCTCCCTGTAGATATTACCACACACTGCTCCCTGTAGATATTACCACACACACTGCTCCCTGTAGATATTACCACACACACTGCTCCCTGTAGATATTACCACACACAGCCCCCCTGTAGATATTACCACACACACTGCTCCCTGTAGATATTACCACACACACTGCTCCCTGTAGATATTACCACACACACACTGCTCCCTGTAGATATTACCACACACACTGCTCCCTGTAGATATTACCACACACACAGCCCCCCTGTAGATATTACCACACACACTGCTCCCTGAAGATATTACCACACACACTGCTCCCTGTATATATCACCACACACTGCTCCCTGTAGATATTACCACACACTGCTCCCTGTAGATATTACCACACACTGCTCCCTGTATATATTACTACACACTGCTCCCTGTAGATATTACCACACACTGCCCCCTGTAGATATTACCACACACACTGCTCCCTGTAGATATTACCACACACTGCTCCCTGTATATATTACCACACACTGCTCCCTGTAGATATTACCACACACACTGCTCCCTGTAGATATTACCACACACTGCTCCCTGTATATATTACCACACACACTGCTCCATGTAGATATTACCACACACACTGCTCCCTGTAGATATTACCACACACTGCTCCCTGTAGATATTACCACACACTGCTCCCTGTAGATATTACCACACACTGCTCCCTGTAGATATTACTACACACTGCTCCCTGTAGATATTACCACACACTGCTCCCTGTAGATATTACCACACACTGCTCCCTGTAGATATTACCACACACACTGCTCCCTGTAGATATTACCACACACACTGCTCCCTGTAGATAATACCACACACACAGCCCCCCTGTAGATATTACCACACACTGCTCCCTGTAGATATTACCACACACACTGCTCCCTGTAGATATTACCACACACACACACACACACACACACACACTGCTTCCTGTAGATATTACCACACACACACACACACACACACACACACTGCTTCCTGTAGATATTACCACACACTGCTCCCTGTAGATATTACCACACACTGCTCCCTGTAGATATTACCACACACACAGCCCCCCTGTAGCTATTACCACACACACTGCTCCCTGTAGATATTACCACACACTGCTCCCTGTAGATATTACCACACACACTGCTCCCTGTAGATATTACCACACACACTGCTCCCTGTAGATATTACCACACACACTGCTCCCTGTAGGGAATGCCACACACTGCTCCCTGTAGATAATACCACACTGCTCCCTGTAGATATTACCACACACTGCTCCCTGTAGATATTACCACACACTGCTCCCTGTAGATATTACCACACACTGCTCCCTGTAGATATTACCACACACACTGCTCCCAGTAGGGAATGCCACACACTGCTCCCTGTAGGGAATGCCACACATTGCTCCCTGTAGGGAATGCCACACACTGCCCCTTGTAGATATTACCACACACTGCTCCCTGTAGATATTACCACACACTGCTCCCTGTAGATATTACCACACACACTGCTCCCTGTAGATATTACCACACACACTGCTTCCTGTATATATTACCACACACTGCTCCCTGTAGATATTACCACACACACTGCTCCCTGTAGATATTACCACACACACTGCTCCCTGTATATATTACCACACACTGCTCCCTGTAGATATTACCACACACACTGCTCCCTGTAGATATTACCACACACACTGCTCCCTGTAGATATTAACACACACACTGCTCCCTGTAGATATTACTACACACACTGCTCCCTGTAGATATTACCACACACTGCTCCCTGTAGATATTACCACACACTGCTCACTGTAGATATTACCACACACACTGCTCCCTGTAGATATTACCACACACACTGCTCCCTGTAGATATTACCACACACACTGCTCCCTGTAGATATTATCACACACACTGCTCCCTGTAGGGAATGCCACACACTGCTCCCTGTAGATAATACCACACTGCTCCCTGTAGATATTCCCACAAACTGCTCCCTGTAGATATTACCACACACTGCTCCCTGTAGATATTACCACACACACTGCTCCCTGTAGGGAATGCCACACACTGCTCCCTGTAGGGAATGCCACACATTGCTCCCTGTAGGGAATGCCACACACTGCCCCTTGTAGATATTACCACACACTGTTCCCTGTAGATATTACCACACACTGCTCCCTGTAGATATTACCACACACACTGCTCCCTGTAGATATTACCACACACTGCTCCCTGTAGATATTACCACACACACTGCTCCCTGTATATATTACCACACACTGCTCCCTGTAGATATTACCACACACACTGCTCCCTGTAGATATTACCACACACACTGCTCCCTGTAGATATTACCACACACACTGCTCCCTGTAGATATTACTACACACACTGCTCCCTGTAGATATTACCACACACTGCTCCCTGTAGATATTACCACACACTGCTCCCTGTAGATATTACCACACACACTGCTCCCTGTAGATATTACCACACACACTGCTCCCTGTAGATATTACCACACACACTGCTCCCTGTAGATAATACCACACACACTGCTCCCTGTATATATTACCACACACAGCCCCCCTGTAGATATTACCACACACTGCTCCCTGTAGATATTACCACACACACTGCTCCCTGTAGATATTACCACACACACACACACTGCTTCCTGTAGATATTACCACACACACACACACACACACACTGCTTCCTGTAGATATTACCACACACTGCTCCCTGTAGATATTACCACACACTGTTCCCTGTAGATATTACCACACACACTGCTCCCTGTAGCTATTACCACACACACTGCTCCCTGTATATATTACCACACACACTGCTCCTTGTAGATATTACCACACACTGCTCCCTGTAGATATTACCACACACTGCTCCCTGTAGATATTACCACACACTGCTCCCTGTAGATATTACCACACACACTGCTCCCTGTAGATATTACCACACACACACTGCTCCCTGTAGATATTACCACACACTGCTCCCTGTAGATATTACCACACACTGCTCCCTGTAGATATTACCACACACACTGCTCCCTGTAGATATTACCATACACACTGCTCCCTGTAGATATTACCACACACACTGCTCCCTGTAGATATTACCACACACACTGCTCCCTGTAGATATTACTACACACACTGCTCCCTGTAGATATTACCACACACTGCTCCCTGTAGATATTACCACACACACTGCTCCCTGTAGATATTACCACACACACTGCTCCCTGTAGATAATACCACACACACAGCCCCCCTGTAGATATTACCACACACTGCTCCCTGTAGATATTACCACACACTGCTCCCTGTATATATTACCACACACACTGCTCCCTGTAGATATTACCACACACTGCTCCCTGTAGATATTACCACACACACTGCTCCCTGTAGATATTACTACACACTGCTCCCTGTAGATATTACCACACACTGCTCCCTGTAGATATTACCACACACTGCTCCCTGTAGATATTACCACACACTGCTCCCTGTAGATATTACCACACACACTGCTCCCTGTATATATTACCACACACACTGCTCCCTGTAGATATTACCACACACACTGCTCCCTGTATATATTACCACACACACTGCTCCCTGTAGATATTACCACACACACTGCTCCCTGTAGATATTACCACACACTGCTCCCTGTAGATATTACTACACACTGCTCCCTGTAGATATTACCACACACTGCTCCCTGTAGATATTACCACACACTGCTCCCTGTAGATATTACCACACACACTGCTCCCTGTAGATATTACCACACACACTGCTCCCTGTAGATAATACCACACACACAGCCCCCTGTAGATATTACCACACACTGCTCCCTGTAGATATTACCACACACTGCTCCCTGTATATATTACCACACACACTGCTCCCTGTAGATATTACCACACACTGCTCCCTGTAGATATTACCACACACTGCTCCCTGTAGATATTACCACACACTGCTCCCTGTAGATATTACCACACACTGCTCCCTGTAGATATTACCACACACACTGCTCCCTGTAGATATTACCACACACACTGCTCCCTGTAGATAATACCACACACACAGCCCCCCTGTAGATATTACCACACACTGCTCCCTGTAGATATTACCACACACTGCTCCCTGTATATATTACCACACACACTGCTCCCTGTAGATATTACCACACACTGCTCCCTGTAGATATTACCACACACACTGCTCCCTGTAGATATTACTACACACTGCTCCCTGTAGATATTACCACACACTGCTCCCTGTAGATATTACCACACACTGCTCCCTGTAGATATTACCACACACTGCTCCCTGTAGATATTACCACACACTGCTCCCTGTAGATATTACCACACACTGCTCCCTGTAGATATTACCACACACACTGCTCCCTGTAGATATTACCACACACACTGCTCCCTGTAGATATTACCACACACACTGCTCCCTGTAGATAATACCACACACACAGCCCCCCTGTAGATATTACCACACACTGCTCCCTGTAGATATTACCACACACACTGCTCCCTGTAGATATTACCACACACACACACACACACTGCTTCCTGTAGATATTACCACACACACACACACACACACACACACTGCTTCCTGTAGATATTACCACACACTGCTCCCTGTAGATATTACCACACACTGTTCCCTGTAGATATTACCACACACTGCTCCCTATAGCTATTACCACACACACTGCTCCCTGTATATATTACCACACACACTGCTCCTTGTAGATATTACCACACACTGCTCCCTGTAGATATTACCACACACTGCTCCCTGTAGATATTACCACACACTGCTCCCTGTAGATATTACCACACACACTGCTCCCTGTAGATATTACCACACACACTGCTCCCTGTAGATATTACCACACACACTGCTCCCTGTAGATATTACCACACACACTGCTCCCTGTAGATATTACCACACACTGCTCCCTGTAGATATTACCACACACACTGCTCCCTGTAGATATTACCACACACACTGCTCCCTGTAGATAATACCACACACACAGCCCCCTGTAGATATTACCACACACTGCTCCCTGTAGATATTACCACACACACTGCTCCCTGTAGATATTACCACACACACACACACACACTGCTTCCTGTAGATATTACCACACACACACACACACACACACACTGCTTCCTGTAGATATTACCACACACTGCTCCCTGTAGATATTACCACACACTGTTCCCTGTAGATATTACCACACACACTGCTCCCTGTAGCTATTACCACACACTGCTCCCTGTAGATATTACCACACACTGCTCCCTGTAGATATTACCACACACACTGCTCCCTGTAGATATTACCACACACACTGCTCCCTGTAGATATTACCACACACACTGCTCCCTGTAGATATTACCACACACACTGCTCCCTGTAGATACTACCACACACACAGCTCGCTGTAGGGAATGCCACACACTGCTCCCTGTAGATATTACCACACACACCGCTCCCTGTAGATATTACCACACACACTGCTCCCTGTAGGGAATGCCACACACTGCTCCCTGTAGATAATACCACACTGCTCCCTGTAGATATTACCACACACACTGCTCCCTGTAGGGAATGCCACACACACTGCTCCCTGTAGATATTACCACACACACTGCTGCCTGTAGGGAATGCCACACATTGCTCCCTGTAGGGAATGCCACACACTGCCCCTTGTAGATATTACCACACACTGCTCCCTGTAGATATTACCACACACACACTGCTCCCTGTAGATATTACCACACACTGCTCCCTGTAGATATTACCACACACACTGCTCCCTGTATATATTACCACACACACTGCTCCTTGTAGATATTACCACACACTGCTCCCTGTAGATATTACCACACACTGCTCCCTGTAGATATTACCACACACTGCTCCCTGTAGATATTACCACACACACTGCTCCCTGTAGATATTACCACACACACTGCTCCCTGTAGATATTACCACACACACTGCTCCCTGTAGATATTACCACACACACTGCTCCCTGTAGATATTACTACACACTGCTCCCTGTAGATATTACCACACACTGCTCCCTGTAGATATTACCACACACTGCTCCCTGTAGATATTACCACACACTGCTCCCTGTAGATATTACCACACACACTGCTCCCTGTAGATATTACCACACACAGCCCCCCTGTAGATATTACCACACACAGCCCCCCTGTAGATATTACCACACACACTGCCCCCTGTAGATATTACCACACACACTGCTCCCTGTAGATATTACCACACACACTGCTCCCTGTAGATATTACCACACACACTGCTCCCTGTAGATATTACCACACACACACTGCTCCCTGTAGATATTACCACACACACTGCTCCCTGAAGATATTACCACACACACTGCTCCCTGTATATATCACCACACACTGCTCCCTGTAGATATTACCACACACTGCTCCCTGTAGATATTACCACACACTGCTCCCTGTATATATTACTACACACTGCTCCCTGTAGATATTACCACACACTGCCCCCTGTAGATATTACCACACACACTGCTCCCTGTAGATATTACCACACACTGCTCCCTGTATATATTACCACACACTGCTCCCTGTAGATATTACCACACACACTGCTCCCTGTAGATATTACCACACACTGCTCCCTGTATATATTACCACACACACTGCTCCATGTAGATATTACCACACACACTGCTCCCTGTAGATATTACCACACACTGCTCCCTGTAGATATTACCACACACTGCTCCCTGTAGATATTACCACACACTGCTCCCTGTAGATATTACTACACACTGCTCCCTGTAGATATTACCACACACTGCTCCCTGTAGATATTACCACACACTGCTCCCTGTAGATATTACCACACACACTGCTCCCTGTAGATATTACCACACACACTGCTCCCTGTAGATAATACCACACACACAGCCCCCCTGTAGATATTACCACACACTGCTCCCTGTAGATATTACCACACACACTGCTCCCTGTAGATATTACCACACACACACACACACTGCTTCCTGTAGATATTACCACACACACACACACACACACACACACTGCTTCCTGTAGATATTACCACACACTGCTCCCTGTAGATATTACCACACACTGCTCCCTGTAGATATTACCACACACACAGCCCCCCTGTAGCTATTACCACACACACTGCTCCCTGTAGATATTACCACACACACTGCTCCCTGTAGATATTACCACACACACTGCTCCCTGTAGGGAATGCCACACACTGCTCCCTGTAGATAATACCACACTGCTCCCTGTAGATATTACCACACACTGCTCCCTGTAGATATTACCACACACTGCTCCCTGTAGATATTACCACACACACTGCTCCCAGTAGGGAATGCCACACACTGCTCCCTGTAGGGAATGCCACACATTGCTCCCTGTAGGGAATGCCACACACTGCCCCTTGTAGATATTACCACACACTGCTCCCTGTAGATATTACCACACACTGCTCCCTGTAGATATTACCACACACACTGCTCCCTGTAGATATTACCACACACTGCTCCCTGTAGATATTACCCCACACACTGCTCCCTGTATATATTACCACACACTGCTCCCTGTAGATATTACCACACACACTGCTCCCTGTAGATATTACCACACACTGCTCCCTGTAGATATTAACACACACACTGCTCCCTGTAGATATTACTACACACACTGCTCCCTGTAGATATTACCACACACTGCTCCCTGTAGATATTACCACACACTGCTCCCTGTAGATATTACCACACACACTGCTCCCTGTAGATATTACCACACACACTGCTCCCTGTAGATATTACCACACACACTGCTCCCTGTAGATATTACCACACACACTGCTCCCTGTAGGGAATGCCACACACTGCTCCCTGTAGATAATACCACACTGCTCCCTGTAGATATTACCACACACACTGCTCCCTGTAGGGAATGCCACACACACTGCTCCCTGTAGGGAATGCCACACACTGCTCCCTGTAGATAATACCACACTGCTCCCTGTAGATATTACCACACACTGCTCCCTGTAGATATTACCACACACTGCTCCCTGTAGATATTACCACACACACTGCTCCCTGTAGGGAATGCCACACACTGCTCCCTGTAGGGAATGCCACACACTGCCCCTTGTAGATATTACCACACACTGCTCCCTGTAGATATTACCACACACTGCTCCCTGTAGATATTACCACACACACTGCTCCCTGTAGATATTACCACACTGCTCCCTGTAGATATTACCACACACACTGCTCCCTGTATATATTACCACACACTGCTCCCTGTAGATATTACCACACACACTGCTCCCTGTAGATATTACCACACACACTGCTCCCTGTAGATATTACCACACACACTGCTCCCTGTAGATATTACTACACACACTGCTCCCTGTAGATATTACCACACACTGCTCCCTGTAGATATTACCACACACTGCTCCCTGTAGATATTACCACACACACTGCTCCCTGTAGATATTACCACACACACTGCTCCCTGTAGATATTACCACACACACTGCTCCCTGTAGATAATACCACACACACTGCTCCCTGTATATATTACCACACACAGCCCCCCTGTAGATATTACCACACACTGCTCCCTGTAGATATTACCACACACACTGCTCCCTGTAGATATTACCACACACACACACTGCTTCCTGTAGATATTACCACACACACACACACACACTGCTTCCTGTAGATATTACCACTCACTGCTCCCTGTAGATATTACCACACACTGTTCCCTGTAGATATTACCACACACACTGCTCCCTGTAGCTATTACCACACACACTGCTCCCTGTATATATTACCACACACACTGCTCCTTGTAGATATTACCACACACTGCTCCCTGTAGATATTACCACACACTGCTCCCTGTAGATATTACCACACACTGCTCCCTGTAGATATTACCACACACACTGCTCCCTGTAGATATTACCACACACACACTGCTCCCTGTAGATATTACCACACACTGCTCCCTGTAGATATTACCACACACTGCTCCCTGTAGATATTACCACACACACTGCTCCCTGTAGATATTACCATACACACTGCTCCCTGTAGATATTACCACACACACTGCTCCCTGTAGATATTACCACACACACTGCTCCCTGTAGATATTACTACACACTGCTCCCTGTAGATATTACCACACACTGCTCCCTGTAGATATTACCACACACTGCTCCCTGTAGATATTACCACACACACTGCTCCCTGTAGATATTACCACACACACTGCTCCCTGTAGATAATACCACACACACAGCCCCCCTGTAGATATTACCACACACTGCTCCCTGTAGATATTACCACACACTGCTCCCTGTATATATTACCACACACACTGCTCCCTGTAGATATTACCACACACTGCTCCCTGTAGATATTACCACACACACTGCTCCCTGTAGATATTACTACACACTGCTCCCTGTAGATATTACCACACACTGCTCCCTGTAGATATTACCACACACTGCTCCCTGTAGATATTACCACACACTGCTCCCTGTAGATATTACCACACACACTGCTCCCTGTAGATATTACCACACACACTGCTGCCTGTAGATATTACCACACACACTGCTCCCTGTATATATTACCACACACACTGCTCCCTGTAGATATTACCACACACACTGCTCCCTGTAGATATTACCACACACACTGCTCCCTGTAGATATTACTACACACTGCTCCCTGTAGATATTACCACACACTGCTCCCTGTAGATATTACCACACACACTGCTCCCTGTAGATAATACCACACACACAGCCCCCCTGTAGATATTACCACACACTGCTCCCTGTAGATATTACCACACACTGCTCCCTGTATATATTACCACACACACTGCTCCCTGTAGATATTACCACACACTGCTCCCTGTAGATATTACCACACACTGCTCCCTGTAGATATTACCACACACACTGCTCCCTGTAGATATTACCACACACACTGCTCCCTGTAGATAATACCACACACACAGCCCCCCTGTAGATATTACCACACACTGCTCCCTGTAGATATTACCACACACTGCTCCCTGTAGATATTACCACACACTGCTCCCTGTAGATATTACCACACACACTGCTCCCTGTAGATATTACCACACACTGCTCCCTGTAGATATTACCACACACACTGCTCCCTGTAGATATTACTACACACTGCTCCCTGTAGATATTACCACACACTGCTCCCTGTAGATATTACCACACACTGCTCCCTGTAGATATTACCACACACTGCTCCCTGTAGATATTACCACACACTGCTCCCTGTAGATATTACCACACACTGCTCCCTGTAGATATTACCACACACACTGCTCCCTGTAGATATTACCACACACACTGCTCCCTGTAGATATTACCACACACACTGCTCCCTGTAGATATTACCACACACACAGCCCCCCTGTAGATATTACCACACACTGCTCCCTGTAGATATTACCACACACACTGCTCCCTGTAGATATTACCACACACACACACACACACACACTGCTTCCTGTAGATATTACCACACACACACACACACACACACACACACACACACACACACACACTGCTTCCTGTAGATATTACCACACACTGCTCCCTGTAGATATTACCACACACTGTTCCCTGTAGATATTACCACACACACTGCTCCCTGTAGATATTACCACACACACTGCTCCCTGTAGATATTACCACACACACTGCTCCCTGTAGATAATACCACACACACAGCCCCCCTGTAGATATTACCACACACACTGCTCCCTGTAGATATTACCACACACACTGCTCCCTGTAGATATTACCACACACACACACACACACACACACACACACTGCTTCCTGTAGATATTACCACACACACACACACACTGCTTCCTGTAGATATTACCACACACTGCTCCCTGTAGATATTACCACACACTGTTCCCTGTAGATATTACCACACACACTGCTCCCTGTAGCTATTACCACACACACTGCTCCCTGTAGATATTACCACACACTGCTCCCTGTAGATATTACCACACACACTGCTCCCTGTAGATATTACCACACACACTGCTCCCTGTAGATATTACCACACACACTGCTCCCTGTAGATATTACCACACACACTGCTCCCTGTAGATATTACCACACACACTGCTCCCTAAAGATACTACCACACACACAGCTCGCTGTAGGGAATGCCACACACTGCTCCCTGTAGATAATACCACACTGCTCCCTGTAGATATTACCACACACACTGCTCCCTGTAGGGAATGCCACACACACTGCTCCCTGTAGATATTACCACACACACTGCTGCCTGTAGGGAATGCCACACATTGCTCCCTGTAGGGAATGCCACACACTGCCCCTTGTAGATATTACCACACACTGCTCCCTGTAGATATTACCACACACACACTGCTCCCTGTAGATATTACCACACACTGCTCCCTGTAGATATTACCACACACACTGCTCCCTGTATATATTACCACACACACTGCTCCTTGTAGATATTACCACACACTGCTCCCTGTAGATATTACCACACACTGCTCCCTGTAGATATTACCACACACTGCTCCCTGTAGATATTACCACACACACTGCTCCCTGTAGATATTACCACACACACTGCTCCCTGTAGATATTACCACACACACTGCTCCCTGTAGATATTACCACACACACTGCTCCCTGTAGATATTACTACACACTGCTCCCTGTAGATATTACCACACACTGCTCCCTGTAGATATTACCACACACTGCTCCCTGTAGATATTACCACACACACTGCTCCCTGTAGATATTACCACACACACTGCTCCCTGTAGATATTACCACACACAGCCCCCCTGTAGATATTACCACACACACTGCTCCCTGTAGATATTACCACACACACTGCTCCCTGTAGATATTACCACACACACTGCTCCCTGTAGATATTACCACACACACACTGCTCCCTGTAGATATTACCACACACACTGCTCCCTGTATATATTACCACACACTGCTCCCTGTAGATATTACCACACACTGCTCCCTGTAGATATTACCACACACTGCTCCCTGTATATATTACTACACACTGCTCCCTGTAGATATTACCACACACTGCCCCCTGTAGATATTACCACACACACTGCTCCCTGTAGATATTACCACACACTGCTCCCTGTATATATTACCACACACTGCTCCCTGTAGATATTACAACACACACTGCTCCCTGTAGATATTACCACACACTGCTCCCTGTATATATTACCACACACACTGCTCCCTGTAGATATTACCACACACACTGCTCCCTGTAGATATTACCACATACTGCTCCCTGTAGATATTACCACACACTGCTCCCTGTAGATATTACCACACACTGCTCCCTGTAGATATTACTACACACTGCTCCCTGTAGATATTACCACACACTGCTCCCTGTAGATATTACCACACACTGCTCCCTGTAGATATTACCACACACACTGCTCCCTGTAGATATTACCACACACACTGCTCCCTGTAGATAATACCACACACACAGCCCCCCTGTAGATATTACCACACACTGCTCCCTGTAGATATTACCACACACACTGCTCCCTGTAGATATTACCACACACACACACTGCTTCCTGTAGATATTACCACACACACACACACACACACACACACTGCTTCCTGTAGATATTACCACACACTGCTCCCTGTAGATATTACCACACACTGCTCCCTGTAGATATTACCAAAACACAGCCCCCCTGTAGCTATTACCACACACACTGCTCCCTGTAGATATTACCACACACTGCTCCCTGTAGATATTACCACACACACTGCTCCCTGTAGATATTACCACACACACTGCTCCCTGTAGATATTACCACACACACTGCTCCCTGTAGGGAATGCCACACACTGCTCCCTGTAGATAATACCACACTGCTCCCTGTAGATATTACCACACACTGCTCCCTGTAGATATTACCACACACTGCTCCATGTAGATATTACCACACACACTGCTCCCAGTAGGGAATGCCACACACTGCTCCCTGTAGGGAATGCCACACATTGCTCCCTGTAGGGAATGCCACACACTGCCCCTTGTAGATATTACCACACACTGCTCCCTGTAGATATTACCACACACTGCTCCCTGTAGATATTACCGCACACACTGCTCCCTGTAGATATTACCACACACTGCTCCCTGTAGATATTACCACACACACTGCTCCCTGTATATATTACCACACACTGCTCCCTGTAGATATTACCACACACACTGCTCCCTGTAGATATTACCACACACACAGCTCCCTGTAGATATTAACACACACACTGCTCCCTGTAGATATTACTACACACACTGCTCCCTGTAGATATTACCACACACTGCTCCCTGTAGATATTACCACACACTGCTCCCTGTAGATATTACCACACACACTGCTCCCTGTAGATATTACCACACACACTGCTCCCTGTAGATATTACCACACACACTGCTCCCTGTAGATATTAGCACACACACTGCTCCCTGTAGGGAATGCCACACACTGCTCCCTGTAGATATTACCACACACTGCTCCCTGTAGATATTACCACACACTGCTCCCTGTAGATATTACCACACACACTGCTCCCTGTAGATATTACCACACACACTGCTCCCTGTAGGGAATGCCACACACTGCTCCCTGTAGGGAATGCCACACATTGCTCCCTGTAGGGAATGCCACACACTGCCCCTTGTAGATATTACCACACACTGCTCCCTGTAGATATTACCACACACTGCTCCCTGTAGATATTACCACACACACTGCTCCCTGTAGATATTACCACACACTGCTCCCTGTAGATATTACCACACACACTGCTCCCTGTATATATTACCACACACTGCTCCCTGTAGATATTACCACACACACTGCTCCCTGTAGATATTACCACACACACTGCTCCCTGTAGATATTACCACACACTGCTCCCTGTAGATATTACCACACACACTGCTCCCTGTAGATATTACTACACACACTGCTCCCTGTAGATATTACCACACACTGCTCCCTGTAGATATTACCACACACTGCTCCCTGTAGATATTACCACACACACTGCTCCCTGTAGATATTACCACACACACTGCTCCCTGTAGATAATACCACACACACTGCTCCCTGTATATATTACCACACACAGCCCCCCTGTAGATATTACCACACACTGCTCCCTGTAGATATTACCACACACACTGCTCCCTGTAGATATTACCACACACACTGCTCCCTGTAGATATTACCACACACACTGCTCCCTGTAGATATTACCACACACACACTGCTCCCTGTGGATATTACCACACACACTGCTCCCTGTAGATATTACCACACACACAGCCCCCCTGTAGATATTACCACACACACTGCTCCCTGAAGATATTACCACACACACTGCTCCCTGTATATATTACCACACACTGCTCCCTGTAGATATTACCACACACTGCTCCCTGTAGATATTACCACACACTGCTCCCTGTATATATTACTACACACTGCTCCCTGTAGATATTACCACACACTGCCCCCTGTAGATATTACCACACACACTGCTCCCTGTAGATATTACCACACACTGCTCCCTGTATATATTACCACACACTGCTCCCTGTAGATATTACCACACACACTGCTCCCTGTAGATATTACCACACACTGCTCCCTGTAGATATTACCACACACACTGCTCCCTGTAGATATTACCACACACACTGCTCCCTGTAGATATTACCACACACTGCTCCCTGTAGATATTACCACACACTGCTCCCTGTAGATATTACCACACACTGCTCCCTGTAGATATTACTACACACTGCTCCCTGTAGATATTACCACACACTGCTCCCTGTAGATATTACCACACACTGCTCCCTGTAGATATTACCACACACACTGCTCCCTGTAGATATTACCACACACACTGCTCCCTGTAGATAATACCACACACACAGCCCCCCTGTAGATATTACCACACACTGCTCCCTGTAGATATTACCACACACACTGCTCCCTGTAGATATTACCACACACACACACACTGCTTCCTGTAGATATTACCACACACACACACACACACACACTGCTTCCTGTAGATATTACCACACACTGCTCCCTGTAGATATTACCACACACTGCTCCCTGTAGATATTACCACACACACAGCCCCCCTGTAGCTATTACCACACACACTGCTCCCTGTAGATATTACCACACACTGCTCCCTGTAGATATTACCACACACACTGCTCCCTGTAGATATTACCACACACACTGCTCCCTGTAGATATTACCACACACACTGCTCCCTGTAGGGAATGCCACACACTGCTCCCTGTAGATAATACCACACTGCTCCCTGTAGATATTACCACACACTGCTCCCTGTAGATATTACCACACACTGCTCCCTGTAGATATTACCACACACACTGCTCCCAGTAGGGAATGCCACACACTGCTCCCTGTAGGGAATGCCACACATTGCTCCCTGTAGGGAATGCCACACACTGCCCCTTGTAGATATTACCACACACTGCTCCCTGTAGATATTACCACACACTGCTCCCTGTAGATATTACCACACACACTGCTCCCTGTAGATATTACCACACACTGCTCCCTGTAGATATTACCACACACACTGCTCCCTGTATATATTACCACACACTGCTCCCTGTAGATATTACCACACACACTGCTCCCTGTAGATATTACCACACACACTGCTCCCTGTAGATATTAACACACACACTGCTCCCTGTAGATATTACTACACACACTGCTCCCTGTAGATATTACCACACACTGCTCCCTGTAGATATTACCACACACTGCTCCCTGTAGATATTACCACACACACTGCTCCCTGTAGATATTACCACACACACTGCTCCCTGTAGATATTACCACACACACTGCTCCCTGTAGATATTACCACACACACTGCTCCCTGTAGGGAATGCCACACACTGCTCCCTGTAGATAATACCACACTGCTCCCTATAGATATTACCACACACTGCTCCCTGTAGATATTACCACACACTGCTCCCTGTAGATATTACCACACACTGCTCCCTGTATATATTACTACACACTGCTCCCTGTAGATATTACCACACACTGCCCCCTGTAGATATTACCACACACACTGCTCCCTGTAGATATTACCACACACTGCTCCCTGTATATATTACCACACACTGCTCCCTGTAGATATTACCACACACACTGCTCCCTGTAGATATTACCACACACTGCTCCCTGTATATATTACCACACACACTGCTCCCTGTAGATATTACCACACACACTGCTCCCTGTAGATATTACCACACACTGCTCCCTGTAGATATTACCACACACTGCTCCCTGTAGATATTACTACACACTGCTCCCTGTAGATATTACCACACACTGCTCCCTGTAGATATTACCACACACTGCTCCCTGTAGATATTACCACACACACTGCTCCCTGTAGATATTACCACACACACTGCTCCCTGTAGATAATACCACACACACAGCCCCCCTGTAGATATTACCACACACTGCTCCCTGTAGATATTACCACACACACTGCTCCCTGTAGATATTACCACACACACACACTGCTTCCTGTAGATATTACCACACACACACACACACACTGCTTCCTGTAGATATTACCACACACTGCTCCCTGTAGATATTACCACACACTGCTCCCTGTAGATATTACCACACACACAGCCCCCCTGTAGCTATTACCACACACACTGCTCCCTGTAGATATTACCACACACTGCTCCCTGTAGATATTACCACACACACTGCTCCCTGTAGATATTACCACACACACTGCTCCCTGTAGATATTACCACACACACTGCTCCCTGTAGGGAATGCCACACACTGCTCCCTGTAGATAATACCACACTGCTCCCTGTAGATATTACCACACACTGCTCCCTGTAGATATTACCACACACACTGCTCCCTGTAGATATTACCACACACACTGCTCCCTGTAGATATTACCACACACACTGCTCCCTGTAGATATTACCACACACACTGCTCCCAGTAGGGAATGCCACACACTGCTCCCTGTAGGGAATGCCACACATTGCTCCCTGTAGGGAATGCCACACACTGCCCCTTGTAGATATTACCACACACTGCTCCCTGTAGATATTACCACACACTGCTCCCTGTAGATATTACCGCACACACTGCTCCCTGTAGATATTACCACACACTGCTCCCTGTAGATATTACCACACACACTGCTCCCTGTATATATTACCACACACTGCTCCCTGTAGATATTACCACACACACTGCTCCCTGTAGATATTACCACACACACTGCTCCCTGTAGATATTAACACACACACACTGCTCCCTGTAGATATTACTACACACACTGCTCCCTGTAGATATTACCACACACTGCTCCCTGTAGATATTACCACACACTGCTCCCTGTAGATATTACCACACACACTGCTCCCTGTAGATATTACCACACACACTGCTCCCTGTAGATATTACCACACACACTGCTCCCTGTAGATATTACCACACACACTGCTCCCTGTAGGGAATGCCACACACTGCTCCCTGTAGATAATACCACACTGCTCCCTGTAGATATTACCACACACTGCTCCCTGTAGATATTACCACACACTGCTCCCTGTAGATATTACCACACACACTGCTCCCTGTAGGGAATGCCACACACTGCTCCCTGTAGGGAATGCCACACATTGCTCCCTGTAGGGAATGCCACACACTGCCCCTTGTAGATATTACCACACACTGCTCCCTGTAGATATTACCACACACTGCTCCCTGTAGATATTACCACACACACTGCTCCCTGTAGATATTACCACACACTGCTCCCTGTAGATATTACCACACACACTGCTCCCTGTATATATTACCACACACTGCTCCCTGTAGATATTACCACACACACTGCTCCCTGTAGATATTACCACACACACTGCTCCCTGTAGATATTACCACACACACTGCTCCCTGTAGATATTACCACACACACTGCTCCCTGTAGATATTACTACACACACTGCTCCCTGTAGATATTACCACACACTGCTCCCTGTAGATATTACCACACACTGCTCCCTGTAGATATTACCACACACACTGCTCCCTGTAGATATTACCACACACACTGCTCCCTGTAGATATTACCACACACACTGCTCCCTGTAGATAATACCACACACACTGCTCCCTGTATATATTACCACACACAGCCCCCCTGCAGATATTACCACACACTGCTCCCTGTAGATATTACCACACACACTGCTCCCTGTAGATATTACCACACACACACACTGCTTCCTGTAGATATTACCACACACACACACACACACTGCTTCCTGTAGATATTACCACACACTGCTCCCTGTAGATATTACCACACACTGTTCCCTGTAGATATTACCACACACACTGCTCCCTGTAGCTATTACCACACACACTGCTCCCTGTATATATTACCACACACACTGCTCCTTGTAGATATTACCACACACTGCTCCCTGTAGATATTACCACACACTGCTCCCTGTAGATATTACCACACACTGCTCCCTGTAGATATTACCACACACACTGCTCCCTGTAGATATTACCACACACACACTGCTCCCTGTAGATATTACCACACACTGCTCCCTGTAGATATTACCACACACTGCTCCCTGTAGATATTACCACACACACTGCTCCCTGTAGATATTACCATACACACTGCTCCCTGTAGATATTACCACACACACTGCTCCCTGTAGATATTACCACACACACTGCTCCCTGTAGATATTACTACACACTGCTCCCTGTAGATATTACCACACACTGCTCCCTGTAGATATTACCACACACTGCTCCCTGTAGATATTACCACACACACTGCTCCCTGTAGATATTACCACACACACTGCTCCCTGTAGATAATACCACACACACAGCCCCCCTGTAGATATTACCACACACTGCTCCCTGTAGATATTACCACACACTGCTCCCTGTATATATTACCACACACACTGCTCCCTGTAGATATTACCACACACTGCTCCCTGTAGATATTACCACACACACACACTGCTTCCTGTAGATATTACCACACACACACACACACACTGCTTCCTGTAGATATTACCACACACTGCTCCCTGTAGATATTACCACACACTGTTCCCTGTAGATATTACCACACACACTGCTCCCTGTAGCTATTACCACACACACTGCTCCCTGTATATATTACCACACACACTGCTCCTTGTAGATATTACCACACACTGCTCCCTGTAGATATTACCACACACTGCTCCCTGTAGATATTACCACACACTGCTCCCTGTAGATATTACCACACACACTGCTCCCTGTAGATATTACCACACACACACTGCTCCCTGTAGATATTACCACACACTGCTCCCTGTAGATATTACCACACACTGCTCCCTGTAGATATTACCACACACACTGCTCCCTGTAGATATTACCATACACACTGCTCCCTGTAGATATTACCACACACACTGCTCCCTGTAGATATTACCACACACACTGCTCCCTGTAGATATTACTACACACTGCTCCCTGTAGATATTACCACACACTGCTCCCTGTAGATATTACCACACACTGCTCCCTGTAGATATTACCACACACACTGCTCCCTGTAGATATTACCACACACACTGCTCCCTGTAGATAATACCACACACACAGCCCCCCTGTAGATATTACCACACACTGCTCCCTGTAGATATTACCACACACTGCTCCCTGTATATATTACCACACACACTGCTCCCTGTAGATATTACCACACACTGCTCCCTGTAGATATTACCACACACACTGCTCCCTGTAGATATTACTACACACTGCTCCCTGTAGATATTACCACACACTGCTCCCTGTAGATATTACCACACACTGCTCCCTGTAGATATTACCACACACTGCTCCCTGTAGATATTACCACACACACTGCTCCCTGTAGATATTACCACACACACTGCTGCCTGTAGATATTACCACACACACTGCTCCCTGTATATATTACCACACACACTGCTCCCTGTAGATATTACCACACACACTGCTCCCTGTAGATATTACCACACACACTGCTCCCTGTAGATATTACTACACACTGCTCCCTGTAGATATTACCACACACTGCTCCCTGTAGATATTACCACACACACTGCTCCCTGTAGATATTACCACACACACTGCTCCCTGTAGATAATACCACACACACAGCCCCCCTGTAGATATTACCACACACTGCTCCCTGTAGATATTACCACACACTGCTCCCTGTATATATTACCACACACACTGCTCCCTGTAGATATTACCACACTGCTCCCTGTAGATATTACCACACACTGCTCCCTGTAGATATTACCACACACTGCTCCCTGTAGATATTACCACACACACTGCTCCCTGTAGATATTACCACACACACTGCTCCCTGTAGATAATACCACACACACAGCCCCCCTGTAGATATTACCACACACTGCTCCCTGTAGATATTACCACACACTGCTCCCTGTATATATTACCACACACACTGCTCCCTGTAGATATTACCACACACTGCTCCCTGTAGATATTACCACACACACTGCTCCCTGTAGATATTACTACACACTGCTCCCTGTAGATATTACCACACACTGCTCCCTGTAGATATTACCACACACACTGCTCCCTGTAGATATTACTACACACTGCTCCCTGTAGATATTACCACACACTGCTCCCTGTAGATATTACCACACACTGCTCCCTGTAGATATTACCACACACTGCTCCCTGTAGATATTACCACACACTGCTCCCTGTAGATATTACCACACACTGCTCCCTGTAGATATTACCACACACACTGCTCCCTGTAGATATTACCACACACACTGCTCCCTGTAGATATTACCACACACACTGCTCCCTGTAGATATTACCACACACACTGCTCCCTGTAGATAATACCACACACACAGCCCCCCTGTAGATATTACCACACACTGCTCCCTGTAGATATTACCACACACACTGCTCCCTGTAGATATTACCACACACACACACACACACACACACACACACACACACTGCTTCCTGTAGATATTACCACACACTGCTCCCTGTAGATATTACCACACACTGTTCCCTGTAGATATTACCACACACTGCTCCCTATAGCTATTACCACACACACTGCTCCCTGTATATATTACCACACACACTGCTCCTTGTAGATATTACCACACACTGCTCCCTGTAGATATTACCACACACTGCTCCCTGTAGATATTACCACACACTGCTCCCTGTAGATATTACCACACACACTGCTTCCTGTAGATATTACCACACACACTGCTCCCTGTAGATATTACCACACACACTGCTCCCTGTAGATATTACCACACACACTGCTCCCTGTAGGGAATGCCACACACTGCTCCCTGTAGATAATACCACACACACAGCCCCCCTGTAGATATTACCACACACTGCTCCCTGTAGAGATTACCACACACACTGCTCCCTGTAGATATTACCACACACTGCTCCCTGTAGATATTACCACACACACTGCTCCCTGTAGATATTACCACACACTGCTCCCTGTAGATAATACCACACACACAGCCCCCCTGTAGATATTACCACACACTGCTCCCTGTAGATATTACCACACACACTGCTCCCTGTAGATATTACCACACACACACACACACACTGCTTCCTGTAGATATTACCACACACACACACACACACACACACTGCTTCCTGTAGATATTACCACACACTGCTCCCTGTAGATATTACCACACACTGTTCCCTGTAGATATTACCACACACACTGCTCCCTGTAGCTATTACCACACACACTGCTCCCTGTAGATATTACCACACACACTGCTCCCTGTAGATATTACCACACACTGCTCCCTGTAGATATTACCACACACACTGCTCCCTGTATATATTACCACACACACTGCTCCCAGTAGATATTACCACACACACTGCTCCCTGTAGATATTACCACACACACTGCTCCCTGTAGATATTACCACACACACTGCTCCCTGTAGATATTACCACACACACAGCTCGCTGTAGGGAATGCCACACACTGCTCCCTGTAGATATTACCACACACACTGCTCCCTGTAGATATTACCACACACACTGCTCCCTGTAGGGAATGCCACACACTGCTCCCTGTAGATAATACCACACTGCTCCCTGTAGATATTACCACACACACTGCTCCCTGTAGGGAATGCCACACACACTGCTCCCTGTAGATATTACCACACACACTGCTGCCTGTAGGGAATGCCACACATTGCTCCCTGTAGGGAATGCCACACACTGCCCCTTGTAGATATTACCACACACTGCTCCCTGTAGATATTACCACACACACACTGCTACCTGTAGATATTACCACACACTGCTCCCTGTAGATATTACCACACACACTGCTCCCTGTATATATTACCACACACACTGCTCCTTGTAGATATTACCACACACTGCTCCCTGTAGATATTACCACACACTGCTCCCTGTAGATATTACCACACACTGCTCCCTGTAGATATTACCACACACACTGCTCCCTGTAGATATTACCACACACACTGCTCCCTGTAGATATTACCACACACGCTGCTCCCTGTAGATATTACCACACACACTGCTCCCTGTAGATATTACCACACACACTGCTCCCTGTAGATATTACCACACACACTGCTCCCTGTAGATATTACTACACACTGCTCCCTGTAGATATTACCACACACTGCTCCCTGTAGATATTACCACACACTGCTCCCTGTAGATATTACCACACACTGCTCCCTGTAGATATTACCACACACACTGCTCCCTGTAGATATTACCACACACAGCCCCCCTGTAGATATTACCACACACACTGCTCCCTGTAGATATTACCACACACACTGCTCCCTGTAGATATTACCACACACACTGCTCCCTGTAGATATTACCACACACACTGCTCCCTGTAGATATTACCACACACACTGCTCCCTGTAGATATTACCACACACACAGCCCCCCTGTAGATATTACCACACACACTGCTCCCTGAAGATATTACCACACACACTGCTCCCTGTATATATTACCACACACTGCTCCCTGTAGATATTACCACACACTGCTCCCTGTAGATATTACCACACACTGCTCCCTGTATATATTACTACACACTGCTCCCTGTAGATATTACCACACACTGCCCCCTGTAGATATTACCACACACACTGCTCCCTGTAGATATTACCACACACTGCTCCCTGTATATATTACCACACACTGCTCCCTGTAGATATTACCACACACACTGCTCCCTGTAGATATTACCACACACTGCTCCCTGTAGATATTACCACACACACTGCTCCCTGTAGATATTACCACACACACTGCTCCCTGTAGATATTACCACACACTGCTCCCTGTAGATATTACCACACACTGCTCCCTGTAGATATTACTACACACTGCTCCCTGTAGATATTACCACACACTGCTCCCTGTAGATATTACCACACACTGCTCCCTGTAGATATTACCACACACACTGCTCCCTGTAGATATTACCACACACACTGCTCCCTGTAGATAATACCACACACACAGCCCCCCTGTAGATATTACCACACACTGCTCCCTGTAGATATTACCACACACACTGCTCCCTGTAGATATTACCACACACACACACTGCTTCCTGTAGATATTACCACACACACACACACACACACTGCTTCCTGTAGATATTACCACACACTGCTCCCTGTAGATATTACCACACACTGCTCCCTGTAGATATTACCACACACTGCTCCCTGTAGATATTACCACACACACAGCCCCCCTGTAGCTATTACCACACACACTGCTCCCTGTAGATATTACCACACACTGCTCCCTGTAGATATTACCACACACACTGCTCCCTGTAGATATTACCACACACACTGCTCCCTGTAGATATTACCACACACACTGCTCCCTGGAGGGAATGCCACACACTGCTCCCTGTAGATAATACCACACTGCTCCCTGTAGATATTACCACACACTGCTCCCTGTAGATATTACCACACACTGCTCCCTGTAGATATTACCACACACACTGCTCCCAGTAGGGAATGCCACACACTGCTCCCTGTAGGGAATGCCACACATTGCTCCCTGTAGATAACGCCACATACCCCCCTTGTAGATAGCGCCACACCCCCATTGTACATAGTGCCACAAAGGGCCGGCCAGAACGGTGTGCCATTGCACTGGGTGCATCACTCTAGCAGGTGGAAGGGGGCGCTGCACTGGCTACCTTTCCCCTGCTTGTTTCAGAAGCGCCCGGGCCCGGTGACTCAGCATCCGCCTTTCCGCCCATAGCAGCCATAGCGGCGACACCGCAAATGAGGACGCCCATGCTGCCAGTCGGGATGGGCCCCCCATGGCCGGCGGCACCGCTAGCAGCTGCTACAGCTGTAGCAACGCCACATTCAATAGTGTCTGCGTGATCAGTACACAGGTACTATTGCATATTATAGCAAAGCAGGAAGGTATCTCCCAGCTCTGCTATCTGCTAGCGCCACTGTGTGGCTGGGGATTCCGCTCCTGGATGAAGCGCTTGATGTCTCTGTCCATATATAGACAGTGACATCAGGGGCAACTCCTGAAGCGTAATCCCCGTCCACAGCGTTGCCGATGCAGTGACCGGGGATTCCACTTCAGTAGAGGCCCTTGACGTCACTGTCCATAAATAGACAGAGTCATCAAGCGCTCCGTCCAGGAGCGGAATCTCCAGCCACAGGGGGATTCCGCTCTTTCAGGGAGCTACAGTAGCGCTATGTACAGGAAGGGGGGGGGGGATTCTATCATCTACAATGGGGCTGTGTGGCACTATCTACAGGGGAATCTGTGAGTGGCGGGCTGATGGTCTTCAAGTGGTTTTCACCTCTAACCTCCAATTAAAGTTAATAGGAGGCAGAAAATACCTGTGGCGTTCGTTTGGAGCTTTCTTTGCCTACGTCTTTTCCGTTAGCTTCAACGGCTTAAAAAAAAAGTCAAACAACGCTCTCAATTTAAAATCTGCCTTCAAATTCCTGAAGGAATTTTGGGGGAGTATGCCACTGTCTACATCGGGAGGTGGGGGGCTGTATAGCACTGTCTACAAGGGGGAGGTGAGGGGCTGTATGGCACAATCTACAGGGGGCACTATCTACAAGGGGGGCTGTGTGTGTGCCAGCGAGGGGAGGGGGGCATTATAAAATTCCTGAAGGAATTTTGAGGAAGATATTTTCTGCCTTACAAAAAACGCTGTGTGAACATATTCTCAGTGTAGTGCTTGTTTTTAGCTGTTTTCTGTCTTTCTCGAAACAATTTTTGGTAGGGGTGCCCTGAGGAAATTTTATTTCTCCAGTGGTGCCTCGAGTCCGAAAAGGTTGGGAAACTCTGCACTAGGCTACAGGATCACGCCGGCCTACGCAAGGATCCCGTCACGGAGCAGCTCAGTTCGTCTTGGGAACGGGGCCTAGAGGAATACAATTTTTTTGTGTTTGGGGCACTGTCTACAAGGAGCAGGTGGGGGGTTGGGGGGAGTATATCACGGTCTACATCGGGAGGTGGGGGGCTGTATGGCACTGTCTACATGGGGGAGGTGGGGGGCTATATGTCATGATCTACAAGGGGGAGTTGCGGCTCTGTATAGCACTGTCTACATGGGGGAGGTGGGGGGTTGTATGTCACGATCTACAAGGGGGAGGTGGGGGAATGAACAGCACTGTCTACAAGGGGGAGGTGGTGGGCTGTATGACACTGTCAACAAGGAGGTGTGGCGGATTATGGCACAGTCTACAGGGAGGCTGTATGGCACAGTCTACAGGGGGCAGTGTGTGTGCCAGCGAGGGGAGGGGGGCATTATACTGTGTGAAGGCCACTAAGCAGACATTATTCTGTGTAAGGGCACTACAGGGGGAAATCTACTGTGTATGGCACTTAGGGGGCAAAACACTGTGTGGGCACAATTAGAGGACAAAATACTGTGTCCTTAAAGGGGTAATAATATATTATATTATTAAATATTATTATTATTTTTGGGGCGTGGCCAGCAAGCAGCATGGATAGTCGTATCTGAGCTGAGCTCCCGGGGACCGTAACTTCTCCTGCTGATTATCCTGTCATCCTGGCTGGTAAATCTTTTTACTGGGACCAGACAAACTCTGGGCATACCTCTCCCCCCTCGCAGGCTACCCGGGGACATTCTTCGGTGACTTCGTCGGCCCTGCGGACGGAAACAGTGCACGACGGCCTGGTGTTCTGCTGCAGCCTGCACTCGACGTACTTCCACTTGATATTAACTCAGCCCAGGAGACAACGAAGGACTTGCATCCACTTGCATCGGAGGTACACTGTTTATGCCCTACATCTCTTGCTTCTCCCAGGTGTCTTTTGGTCCTCTCTGTCAGACTCCGTGGTCCTGGTTGCATGGGCTTCTGTTCCTCGTGGCGGCTGGTGGTTAATGGTGGCCTGTCTGTGTCTGCAAGGCACGCATGGTGAAACATTCTTTCTCTGTCTCCCCTGACAGCCGGTGAAGGTACAGACCTCAGGCTCAGTTGGGGACGACAGTTTTGATTTCTCTCAAGGGAGACCCTGAGATTCCATTGTTACCAGTATCTGGGTGGTGAGTTGCGGCCTAACGGAGCCATTTTGCATATATGCCTGTTATACATCTATGTCACTGATTTGGCTCACCTGCTCACTATACATTCTGGGACTGCCTGCCTACCCGGTCCTTTGTCTATAGAGCTTACTTACCATATATAACTTCCTACCAGTGTGCCATACTCTGTTAAAAGGAGACTGTATCTGCTGCCTTACTTTTCCTGCTACACTATTGGTGGGGTGAGACCTACCTATTTCAGCTATACAGTGCACCATGCGTAAATCTAAACCTCAGTCTGCAGTGGATAAGCTAAAAGATTTTGCTCGTACTGATCAGGACGAAGATAATTCCTCTCCACGTAAAACGAGATCTACTCACCTCAAAAATAAAGAGGACGATGCCCGACCGAGTGGCGGCATGGATTCCGACACGGAGACTAAACCTACGTTACGTCAGGTTTCATTGCAACTTCTATCGGCCATTGATGCTTGCAAAACTTCTTTAACAGGCCAGATTGATGAGATAAACCTTGATGTCAGTTTGCTCCGTCACAACATGCAGAACCTGAGAGGCTGTATGGGAGAGATGGAGGGGCGACTTTCTCAAGTAGAGGACAGGATTGGTCCTCTTGCTACTACCCTGGCTGCTACTACACGGAAGGCGGATGCTTGTCAATCCAAAACTGATGACCTTGA
Source organism: Rhinoderma darwinii (assembly GCF_050947455.1). Lineage (NCBI taxonomy): Eukaryota > Metazoa > Chordata > Amphibia > Anura > Rhinodermatidae > Rhinoderma > Rhinoderma darwinii. The sequence goes on from NW_027461673.1 coordinate 193,026, forward strand.
AAATAGACTGCGTCGTAATAATTTACGTATAATTGGCTTACCGGAAAAATCTGAGGGCAAAACTCCTGAACCGTTTATTGAACAATGGCTCAAGAGTAACTTAGAGGCGCCAGCCTTTTCCACTTGCTTTGTGGTTGAGAGGGCACATCGTGTTCCGGCTAAGCCGCCGCCTCAAGGTGCAGCCCCTCGGCAATTCCTGGTTGGGATTCTAAATTACAGAGATCGAGACACGTCTTTGCGTCAGTCCAGGTTGAAAGCTCCATTCAAATTCAACAATTCCACTATTTCCATATTTCCTGACTTTTGTGCAGACCTCCAGAAGCAGCGCGCCACCTTTATGGAGCTCAAAAGAAAGTTTAAGGAGTGAAACATTCCATACTCAATGGCATACCCTGCTCGTCTCCGAATTGCCTATGATGACAAAGTGGTCTTCTTGCATAGCCCGGCGAGAGAGTGGCTCCAGATGCATCCTCCGGTGGCTTGAGTGACTCTTCAGCATTCACCTGTGGGCCCTTCGAGAATGCTCCGTTGATCAGCCTGACATTCTTCACATGATGAACGTTACTGGGTGATATGTTGTATATTTTATGATGTTATACCGTACCTTATGTCGCTATATCTACCATTGGCTATTCAGGTCAGTTGATCCAGAGGGGGATCTCTCTCCTTTCTATATATTGTTCTCATCTGATTCACTGGTAAAAAACAAACAAAAAGACCCAGAACATTTTTCTTATATGCTTACTGATGCCAGGATGGATGCCTGACCAAGACGTAGTCGAGTATTCCCCATTCTAATTTTTCTACCCCAAATGTCTGCCCTACCTATGGTTCTTGGTGGGGACATTTCTGGGTTCTTTTCCTCGGTTACTTTGTTATGTTTGATTGTTGTTCATGTGTATGTCTATGCCACTGACTCTGATAACTCTGTCCATACCTTTTTCTGCTCATCCATTGTATGCTGCTGTACTGCCCAGGACTGGCAATTGATCCTTGATGACGGGCCTCGGTGTTCCCTCATATTAGGCGATCCCGTCCCCCCCTAATCTGTTTACAGGAGACTCACCTCGTTAGTGAAAGATCTAGTTATCTTAAGAAACCTTGGATACAATGGGCGTGCCACTCCTTTCACACTTTTTATTCTAGAGGGGTTTCCCTGCTGATACATCGCACTGTACGATGGAATCCAATACAGACGCGAAGAGACCCAGCTGGAGATTTCGTTTTTGTTTATGCTGAAATAGACACGAAGCCATATGTTATTCTGTGTATATATAATCCACCACAGGCTAACACCTCCGTCCTTCAGGCAGCTATTGCTTTTGTACATCAAATTAGGTAATGTCTCCGGCTATAGACCGTTTCTCACAAGATCCCGCCCATAATTTAACACCCACTACTCCTTTGTGTCAGCTGATAGAAGGTTTGGGCTGGATTGATCTATGAAGACATTGTCACCCACAGGTTCTGGAATACACTTGTCATTCTCCTGGGAGACAGACTCTCTCCAGGATTGATCTATGAAGACATTGTCACCCACAGGTTCTGGAATACACTTGTCATTCTCCTGGGAGACAGGCTCTCTCCAGGATTGATCTATGAAGACATTGTCACCCACAGGTTCTGGAATACACTTGTCATTCTCCTGGGAGACAGGCTCTCTCCAGGATTGATCTATGAAGACATTGTCACCCACAGGTTCTGGAATACACTTGTCATTCTCCTGGGAGACAGGCTCTCTCCAGGATTGATCTATGAAGACATTGTCACCCACAGGTTCTGGAATACACTTGTCATTCTCCTGGGAGACAGGCTCTCTCCAGGATTGATCTATGAAGACATTGTCACCCACAGGTTCTGGAATACACTTGTCATTCTCCTGGGAGACAGGCTCTCTCCAGGATTGATCTATGAAGACATTGTCACCCACAGGTTCTGGAATACACTTGTCATTCTCCTGGGAGACAGGCTCTCTCCAGGATTGATCTATGAAGACATTGTCACCCACAGGTTCTGGAATACACTTGTCATTCTCCTGGGAGACAGGCTCTCTCCAGGATTGATCTATGAAGACATTGTCACCCACAGGTTCTGGAATACACTTGTCATTCTCCTGGGAGACAGGCTCTCTCCAGGATTGATCTATGAAGACATTGTCACCCACAGGTTCTGGAATACACTTGTCATTCTCCTGGGAGACAGGCTCTCTCCAGGATTGATCTATGAAGACATTGTCACCCACAGGTTCTGGAATACACTTGTCATTCTCCTGGGAGACAGGCTCTCTCCAGGATTGATCTATGAAGACATTGTCACCCACAGGTTCTGGAATACACTTGTCATTCTCCTGGGAGACAGGCTCTCTCCAGGATTGATCTATGAAGACATTGTCACCCACAGGTTCTGGAATACACTTGTCATTCTCCTGGGAGACAGGCTCTCTCCAGGATTGATCTATGAAGACATTGTCACCCACAGGTTCTGGAATACACTTGTCATTCTCCTGGGAGACAGGCTCTCTCCAGGATTGATCTATGAAGACATTGTCACCCACAGGTTCTGGAATACACTTGTCATTCTCCTGGGAGACAGGCTCTCTCCAGGATTGATCTATGAAGACATTGTCACCCACAGGTTCTGGAATACACTTGTCATTCTCCTGGGAGACAGGCTCTCTCCAGGATTGATCTATGAAGACATTGTCACCCACAGGTTCTGGAATACACTTGTCATTCTCCTGGGAGACAGGCTCTCTCCAGGATTGATCTATGAAGACATTGTCACCCACAGGTTCTGGAATACACTTGTCATTCTCCTGGGAGACAGGCTCTCTCCAGGATTGATCTATGAAGACATTGTCACCCACAGGTTCTGGAATACACTTGTCATTCTCCTGGGAGACAGGCTCTCTCCAGGATTGATCTATGAAGACATTGTCACCCACAGGTTCTGGAATACACTTGTCATTCTCCTGGGAGACAGGCTCTCTCCAGGATTGATCTATGAAGACATTGTCACCCACAGGTTCTGGAATACACTTGTCATTCTCCTGGGAGACAGGCTCTCTCCAGGATTGATCTATGAAGAAATTGTCACCCACAGGTTCTGGAATACACTTGTCATTCTCCTGGGAGACAGGCTCTCTCCAGGATTGATCTATGAAGACATTGTCACCCACAGGTTCTGGAATACACTTGTCATTCTCCTGGGAGACAGGCTCTCTCCAGGATTGATCTATGAAGACATTGTCACCCACAGGTTCTGGAATACACTTGTCATTCTCCTGGGAGACAGGCTCTCTCCAGGATTGATCTATGAAGACATTGTCACCCACAGGTTCTGGAATACACTTGTCATTCTCCCGGGAGACAGGCTCTCTCCAGGATTGATCTATGAAGACATTGTCACCCACAGGTTCTGGAATACACTTGTCATTCTCCTGGGAGACAGGCTCTCTCCAGGATTGATCTATGAAGACATTGTCACCCACAGGTTCTGGAATACACTTGTCATTCTCCTGGGAGACAGGCTCTCTCCAGGATTGATCTATGAAGACATTGTCACCCACAGGTTCTGGAATACACTTGTCATTCTCCTGGGAGACAGGCTCTCTCCAGGATTGATCTATGAAGACATTGTCACCCACAGGTTCTGGAATACACTTGTCATTCTCCTGGGAGACAGGCTCTCTCCAGGATTGATCTATGAAGACATTGTCACCCACAGGTTCTGGAATACACTTGTCATTCTCCTGGGAGACAGGTTCCCTCCAGGATTGATTATGATTTTGGTTCTCCTGCCTTATCTCTTTATGTGTCCTCCTGATCACTCTCTTCCAGGGGGATTTCGGACCACAGTGCGATACTGGTCAGGTTGGAATTTCCTGGATAGCGATTGTTACCTACTTGGAAGTTGCATCCTTTCTGGTTGACACTTATTGGACCCTCTGATCGCATCCCAGACCAAATTATACAATGTTTACAAGTACATGATGCACCTATTTCTCATACCCTGAAGTGGGATACCTTTAAGGCGTACTTGCGTGGTTGTTTGCGATCTACAATTTTTTGTATTATAAAGTCCACGGCTCACTCTGAGAGGGAGGCGGGGGAATGTGTGGCCTCCGCAGAGTTGCTGTATATTTCGGATCCCACGGACACACACAAGGCTAGTTGGTTACATTTCACTCGTTTATATAAACATGTGCTTCACCTTAAGACGAAGCGCAAATTGTTTTATTACACGTCAATATTATTTTGAGATGGAGAATCAATCCAGTCAGTTATTGGCCCACTTAATTAGACACAATAACTCCTCCAATTCAGGATAATGAGGGTGGTCTATTAACAGAGGGGGATGCCATTGCTACCAGATTTAGAAAGGACTATACCATTTTATATAGTTCCACCTCTAATCATACCATCGCAGACGTTGTAGTTTATCTGAGGGATCTGACTTTTCCTACTCTCTCTTCATCGCAGGTTACATTGCTTGACTCCCCTATGATGATGGCGGAACTTCAAGAGGCTATTCGGGAAATGTCTCTCCATAAATCCCCAGGTCCTGATGGGCTCCCTATTGAAGGTTATAGGAGGTATCGGGAACATATGGGCCCCATGTTGTTAGATACTCTTAACCAGGCTTTACTCAGCCACTCACTTCCCTCTACATTTGATGATGCTTCTATTATTGTGCTACTGAAGCCGGATAAAGACCCTGTTGATTGTGGTTCTTATAGACCAATTTCCCTAGTTAACGTGGACTATAAAATCCTACCTAAGATCCTGGCAAAGCGACTGAATCAAGTTGTTCTAACAATGATTCACCCTGACCAAACTGAATTCATGCGCGGTAAATCTACATCTATAAACATTACACGTGTACAGACACTTATGCAGATGGGTAGAATGCGTCATTTGCCTTGGGCTGTCGCTTCATTAGATACTATGAAGGCGTTCGACTCTGTTGAGCGCTCCTTCCTTCTGGCCGGCCTTCACAGCTTTGCTCCTACATTTATCTCATGGATCCAACTTCTCTATAAATCCCCTATGGCTATTGTGGTGGTCAATGGCATCCCCTCTGATTCTTCTCCTCTGGCACGGGGTACGCGGCAGGGATGTCCCCTCTCACCGGTTTTATTTGCTATTGCCATTGAAGCTATAGCTATTAGATTGAGATCCACCCCTATGGTAACTGGTGTGCAGTGGGAGGGAGGGTCTGCTGTGGTGGGCCTGTACGCTGACGAGAAGGTCCTTTTCCTGCGCAGCCCTCATGAGTCTTTTGGTCACGCTGTCCGCTTGCTAGATGCCTTTTTGCCATTTTCTGAGGGTTAATTGGCAGAAGTGCCCCATTTCCTACATAAGGGGATCGGCGCTGTAATGTCGGTGACAGTAATGCTTTATATTTAGAAAAACGTTCTATATTTACCACGTTAGGAGCGATTTTACATTTATGCTAATGAGTTTCTTAATGCCCAAGTGGGCGTGTTTTTACTTTAGACCAAGTGGGCGTTGTACAGAGGAGTGTATCACGCTGACCAATCACTGACCAATCAGCATCATGCACTCCTCTCCATTCATTTAGTCAGTGCATAGTGACACTGCGTTGTTCACGATCTGCTGTCTTATACTGACACATTAACGTCACTGAAGTGTTTAGACAGTGAATAGACATTCCTTCCAGCCAGGACGCGATGTCTATTCACAATCCCGACACTTCGGTAACGTTTACAGCAGAGCAAAGCGTAATCTCCCTGTAACCGGTCATTTACAGCGAGATCTCGCGAGATTACACTTTGCTCTGCTGTAAGTACCACAGAAACGTTACCGAGGTGTCGGGATTATGAATAGACATCGCGTCCTGGCTGGAAGGAATGTCTATTCACTGTCTAAACACTTCAGTAACGTTAATGTGTAAGTGACTGAGCCCAGGCTAAGTGTAGAATCCCCAGTCAGAGGGTTGCCGACGCTCTGGCCGGGTATTCCGCTCCCGGAGGAGTGAATGGCAGAGCAGGGAGTGGAGAGTTTCCTGCTCCGCCACAGTATTCAGTAGTACCTGCGTCCTGAGGATGCAAATACAATTGAAAATGGCCGGGACAGTTATTTGCCGGGACTGTCTCTGTAAATTTGGGACAGTCCCGGCAAATTCAGGACTGTTGGCCACTATGAGAATATGGCGACACTAAATAACATTGTTTTCTAACAAAAAGTTATTTCTATGTAAATATCGCACATCATGAAAAAAACCATAGAAATTTGGTATCGTCCGGCAGAATGTAATCCTCGCACCGCGGGACCGGCAGAAAAATAACCAAGAAATAGATCTGAGGGAACAACTAAACCCGTCCTGGTGATGAAGGGGTTAACCTGCGGTGCGGATTATAGACACGCAGGATATCGCATTTATACCGCGGATTCGCGGCGCATTTGTTGCAGAATTTCCCCATTAAGTGCAATGGAAAGTCAAGTTCTGCAACAACCGCCATTGTTCCCAGAATCCTCTGCGGCTCCACCGCGTGTTCACAGCAACGCTGCAGGTTACACATATATAAAAGAAGGCGTCATGTGACCCCTGCAGCCAATCACAGGCCGGAGAGGTCACATGTCATTATAGGGGTCACCTGGACACAGCCGGAAGAGCAGGGACGTGTTGCTATGGTAACGCTCGGAGAGGTGGGGATCGGCCTTGTTGTATTTCCGGAGTTGATATTCGGGGGGATTATACGTCCACCATTTGGGGTGAATATTCGGGGTGATTTCCTTGCGTGTTGTGGGTCGTATTCACTACGTGTGAACATTCCCTTAAACCGCACGGTGAACGACATTAACAAGAAATGTATAAAAGTCAGTGAATAAGTTGTAAGTCCCGAATATTATGTCATTACAAAACACGACTCGTCCCACAAACCATCCGACCACTACAAAGACCAGAAATAACCACTTACCCCAAAGAGGCCGGCACTGGAGGGGTTAAATCCGGGCTAGGAGTCCAGTGGGCGGGGTCACTCAATGATTGACAACAGAGAGAACACCCGACCAGCGCTGCTCTTTACCTCATCACGTAACAGCGGAAGGACCTGTGATGACGTCACCACCAAGTGACAGGAAAAGGCGGAGCCTATTAGTGGAGAGAGGCGGAGGTGGAAGGACCTGGGATATCAAGGTCACGTGACCGCGGCATCAGGGGCGGGGAGCTTAGACGTTTGAGCGATGTATGAAGGACCTGTGTGATGATCAAGTGACATGAGGGGTCCTGAGCATCATATATCGGTCATAACAGTGCAAAATATAATGTGTTGTGGTAAAAGGACCTGTGATGACATCACCACCACGTGACTGGGACGGGTGGAGCTTATCATTTGAGAAAAGTGGTGGAGGAGACCTATGAAGCTGATCACGTGACATGTGGGGGGCGGAGCTCTGTGAGTGGTCCGGTCTCCTGTGCTATGTTGAGAAGCGTTCATGATTACGTCACATGAGGGGTGGGGCTATGCCTCCTCTCCAGTTATAAGCTCCGCCTCTCTTCTCCCGGTCACATGGTGGTGACGTCATTACTGGTCCTTCAGCTGTTGCCGTGTATGATGTAGAGAGCAGCGCTGGTCGGGTGTACGTGACTTCCGGTCACCGCTGTTGTTTAGTGTTCTCTCTGTTATCAGTCAGGAGATTTCCCATGAAAGGTTACATGAGGTCATTTCTGTCCGGTTTTGGTGCGTTTTTGTCTGGCACAGTGTTGGTGATTATTATTATTTATTTTAAGTGGTGTAAATATAAAATACAGGAGGGATTAACCCCTTGGTGACATCAGATCTATAGTATTATGCTGTACGTGCGCCGTCACACTAGAAGGAGCGGAGCCTGCACCGTACACGGCTACTGACAGCCGCCGGCAACCGCCAAGATCAGAGACCGCGCAATCCCGGCCGCTTAACCCCTCGTGATTAATAGCGATGGCGGCGTCTGATCAGTTAGAGATCGCGGCTTCCTCTGTCCTCCGAAGAAACTGCGCGATGCCGACCGGTTATATAAACCCCCCTCACACCGCGCAATTACCGGAAATATAAACCCCCTCACACCGCGCAATCACCGGAAATATAAAACCCCACACACCGCGCAATCACCGGAAATATAAAACCCCTCACACCGCGCAATCACCGGAAATATAAACCCCTCACACCGCACAATCACCGGAAATATAAACCCCCCACACCGCGCAATCACCGGAAATATAAAACCCCTCACACCGCGCAATCACCGGAAATATAAAACCCCTCACACCGCGCAATCACCGGAAATATAAACCTCCCCCACACCGCGCAATCACCGGAAATATAAAACCCCTCACACCGCGCAATCACCGGAAATATAAACCCCTCACACCGCGCAATCACCGGAAATATAAAACCCCTCACACCGCGCAATCACCGGAAATATAAACCCCTCACACCGCGCAATCACCGGAAATATAAACCCCTCACACCGCGCAATCACCGGAAATATAAAACCCCTCACACCGCGCAATCACCGGAAATATAAAACCCCTCACACCGCGCAATCACCGGAAATATAAAACCCCTCACACCGCGCAATCACCGGAAATATAAACCCCTCACACCGCGCAATCACCGGAAATATAAACCCCCTCACACCGCGCAATCACCGGAAATATAAACCCCTCACACCGCGCAATCACCGGAAATATAAAACCCCTCACACCGCGCAATCACTGGAAATATAAACCCCTCACACCGCGCAATCACCGGAAATATAAACCCCTCACACCGCGCAATCACCGGAAATATAAACCCCCTCACGCCGCGCAATCACCGGAAATCTAAACCCCCCACACCGCGCAATCACCGGAAATATAAAACCCCTCACACCGCGCAATCACCGGAAATATAAAACCCCTCACACCGCGCAATCACCGGAAATATAAAACCCCTCACACCGCGCAATCACCGGAAATATAAAACCCCTCACACCGCGCAATCACCGGAAATATAAAACCCCTCACACCGCGCAATCACCGGAAATATAAACCCCTCACACCGCGCAATCACCAGAAATATAAACCCCTCACACCGCGCAATCACCGGAAATATAAAGCCCCCACACCGCGCAATCACCAGAAATATAAAACCCCTCACACCGCGCAATCACCGGAAATATAAAACTCCTCACACCGCGCAATCACCGGAAATATAAACCCCTCACACCGCGCAATCACCGGAAATATAAAACCCCTCACACCGCGCAATCACCGGAAATATAAACCCCTCACACCGCGCAATCACCGGAAATATAAACCCCCTCACACCGCGCAATCACCGGAAATATAAACCCCCCCCTCACACCGCGCAATCACCGGAAATATAAACCCCCTCACACCGCGCAATCACCGGAAATATAAACCCCCCCCTCACACCGCGCAATCACCGGAAATATAAAACCCCTCACACCGCGCAATCACCGGAAATATAAAACCCCTCACACCGCGCAATCACCGGAAATATAAAACTCCTCACACCGCGCAATCACCGGAAATATAAACCCCCCCACACCGCGCAATCACCGGAAATATAAACCCCTCACACCGCGCAATCACCGGAAATATAAACCCCTCACACCGCGCAATCACCGGAAATATAAAACCCCTCACACCGCGCAATCACCGGAAATATAAAACCCCTCACACCGCGCAATCACCGGAAATATAAAACCCCCCACACCGCGCAATCACCGGAAATATAAACCCCTCACACCGCGCAATCACCGGAAATATAAACCTCCCCCACACCGCGTAATCACCGGAAATATAAACCCCTCACACGGCGCAATCACCGGAAATATAAAACCTCTCATACCGCGCAATCACCGGAAATATAAAACCCCTCACACCGCGCAATCACCGGAAATATAAACCCCTCACACCGCGCAATCACCGGAAATATAAAACCCCTCACACCGCGCAATCACCGGAAATATAACACCCCTCACACCGCGCAATCACCGGAAATATAAAACCCCTCACACCGCGCAATCACCGGAAATATAAACCCCCCCACACCGCGCAATCACCGGAAATATAAAACCCCTCACACCGCGCAATCACCGGAAATATAAAACCCCTCACACCGCGCAATCACCGGAAATATAAACCCCTCACACCGCGCAATCACCGGAAATATAAAACCCCTCACACCGCGCAATCACCGGAAATATAACACCCCTCACACCGCGCAATCACCGGAAATATAAAACCCCTCACACCGCGCAATCACCGGAAATATAAACCCCCCCACACCGCGCAATCACCGGAAATATAAACCCCTCACACCGCGCAATCACCGGAAATATAAAACCCCCTCACACCGCGCAATCACCGGAAATATAAACCCCTCACACCGCGCAATCACCGGAAATATAAAGCCCCCACACCACGCAATCACCGGAAATATAAACCCCTCACACCGCGCAATCACCGGAAATATAAACCCCCCCACACCGCGCAATCACCAGAAATATAAAACCCCCTCACACCGCGCAATCACCGGAAATATAAAACCCCTCACACCGCGCAATCACCGGAAATATAAACCCCTCACACCGCGCAATCACCGGAAATATAAAACCCTCCACACCGCGCAATCACCGAAAATATAAACCCCTCACACCGCGCAATCACCGGAAATATAAAACCCCCCACACCGCGCAATCACCGGAAATATAAAACCCCTCACACCGCGCAATCACCGGAAATATAAACCCCCCACACCGCGCAATCACCGGAAATATAAACCCCCTCACACCGCTCAATCACCGGAAATATAAAACCCCTCACACCGCGCAATCACCGGAAATATAAACCCCTCACACCGCGAAATCACCGGAAATATAAACCCCTCACACCGCGCAATTACCGGAAATATAAACCCCTCACACCGCGCAATCACCGGAAATATAAACCACCTCACACCGCGCAATCACCGGAAATATAAACACCCTCACACAGCGCAATCACCAGAAATATAAACACCCTCACACAGCGCAATCATCAGAAATATAAACCCCTCACTCCGCGCAATCACCGGAAATATAAAACCCCTCACACCGCGCAATCACCGGGAATATAAACCCCTCACACCACGCAATCACCGGAAATATAAACCCCCTCACACCGCGCAATCACCGGAAATATAAACCCCTCACACCGCGCAATCACCGGAAATATAAAACCCCTCACACCGCGCAATCACCGGAAATATAAAACCCCTCACACCGCGCAATCACCGGAAATATAAAACCCCTCACACCGCGCAATCACCGGAAATATAAAACACCTCACACCGCGCAATCACCGGAAATATAAAACCCCTCACACCGCGCAATCACCGGAAATATAAACCCCCCACACCGCGCAATCACCGGAAATATAAACCCCTCACACCGCGCAATCATCAGAAATATAAACCCCTCACACCGCGCAATCACCGGAAATATAAAACCCCTCACACCGCGCAATCACCGGAAATATAAACCGCTCACACCGCGCAATCACCGGAAATATAAAACCCCTCACACCACACAATCACCGGAAATATAAAACCCCTCACACCGCGCAATCACCGGAAATATAAACCCCTCACACCACACAATCACCGGAAATATAAACCCCCCCCACACCGCGCAATCACCGGAAATATAAACCCCTCACACCACACAATCACCGTAAATATAAAACCCCTCACACCGCGCAATCACCGGAAATATAAACCCCTCACACCGCACAATCACCGGAAATATAAACCCCTCACACCACGCAATCACCGGAAATATAAACCCCCCACACCGCGCAATCACCGGAAATATAAACCCCTCACACCGCGCAATCACCAGAAATATAAACCCCTCACACCGCGCAATCACCGGAAATATAAAGCCCCCACACCACGCAATCACCGGAAATATAAACCCCTCACACCGCGCAATCACCGGAAATATAAAACCCCTCACACCGCGCAATCACCGGAAATATAAACCCCTCACACCGCGCAATCACCGGAAATATAAACCCCCTCACACCGCGCAATCACCGGAAATATAAACCCCCCCCTCACACCGCGCAATCACCGGAAATATAAAACCCCTCACACCGCGCAATCACCGGAAATATAAAACCCCTCACACCGCGCAATCACCGGAAATATAAACCCCCTCACACCGCGCAATCACCGGAAATATAAACCCCCCACACCGTGCAATCACCAGAAATATAAACCCCTCACACCGCGCAATCACCGGAAATATAACCCCCCCCCCCTCACACCGCGCAATCACCGGAAATATAAAACCCCTCACACCGCGCAATCACCGGAAATATAAAACCCCTCACACCGCGCAATCACCGGAAATATAAAACCCCTCACACCGCGCAATCACCGGAAATATAAAACTCCTCACACCGCGCAATCACCTGAAATATAAACCCCTCACACGGCGCAATCACCGGAAATATAAAACCTCTCATACCGCGCAATCACCGGAAATATAAAACCCCTCACACCGCGCAATCACCGGAAATATAAACCCCTCACACCGCGCAATCACCGGAAATATAAAACCCCTCACACAGCGCAATCACCGGAAATATAAACCCCCCCACACCGCGCAATCACCGGAAATATAAACCCCCTCACACCGCGCAATCACCGGAAATATAAACCCCTCACACCGCACAATCACCGGAAATATAAACCCCTCACACCGCGCAATCACCGGAAATATAAACCCCTCACACTGCGCAATCACCGGAAATATAAACCCCTCACACTGCGCAATCACCGGAAATATAAAACCCCCTCACACCGAGCAATCACCGGAAATATAAACCCCTCACACCGCGCAATCACCGGAAATATAAAGCCCCCACACCACGCAATCACCGGAAATATAAACCCCTCACACCGCGCAATCACCGGAAATATAAACCCCCCCACACCGCGCAATCACCAGAAATATAAAACCCCCTCACACCGCGCAATCACCGGAAATATAAAACCCCTCACACCGCGCAATCACCGGAAATATAAACCCCTCACACCGCGCAATCACCGGAAATATAAAATCCTCCACACCGCGCAATCACCGAAAATATAAAACCCCTCACACCGCGCAATCACCGGAAATATAAACCCCCTCACACCGCGCAATCACCGGAAATATAAACCCCCCACACCGTGCAATCACCAGAAATATAAACCCCTCACACCGCGCAATCACCGGAAATATAACCCCCCCCTCACACCGCGCAATCACCGGAAATATAAAACCCCTCACACCGCGCAATCACCGGAAATATAAAACCCCTCACACCGCGCAATCACCGGAAATATAAAACCCCTCACACCGCGCAATCACCGGAAATATAAAACTCCTCACACCGCGCAATCACCTGAAATATAAACCCCTCACACGGCGCAATCACCGGAAATATAAAACCTCTCATACCGCGCAATCACCGGAAATATAAAACCCCTCACACCGCGCAATCACCGGAAATATAAACCCCTCACACCGCGCAATCACCGGAAATATAAAACCCCTCACACCGCGCAATCACCGGAAATATAAACCCCCCCACACCGCGCAATCACCGGAAATATAAAACCCCCTCACACCGCGCAATCACCGGAAATATAAACCCCTCACACCGCGCAATCACCGGAAATATAAAGCCCCCACACCACGCAATCACCGGAAATATAAACCCCTCACACCGCGCAATCACCGGAAATATAAACCCCCCCACACCGCGCAATCACCAGAAATATAAAACCCCCTCACACCGCGCAATCACCGGAAATATAAAACCCCTCACACCGCGCAATCACCGGAAATATAAACCCCTCACACCGCGCAATCACCGGAAATATAAAATCCTCCACACCGCGCAATCACCGAAAATATAAACCCCTCACACCGCGCAATCACCGGAAATATAAAACCCCCCACACCGCGCAATCACCGGAAATATAAAACCCCTCACACCGCGCAATCACCAGAAATATAAACCCCCCACACCGCGCAATCACCGGAAATATAAACCCCCTCACACCGCTCAATCACCGGAAATATAAAACCCCTCACACCGCGCAATCACCGGAAATATAAACCCCTCACACCGCGAAATCACCGGAAATATAAACCCCTCACACCGCGCAATTACCGTAAATATAAACCCCTCACACCGCGCAATCACCGGAAATATAAACCACCTCACACCGCGCAATCACCGGAAATATAAACACCCTCACACAGCGCAATCACCAGAAATATAAACACCCTCACACAGCGCAATCATCAGAAATATAAACCCCTCACTCCGCGCAATCACCGGAAATATAAAACCCCTCACACCGCGCAATCACCGGGAATATAAACCCCTCACACCGCGCAATCACCTGAAATATAAAACCCCTCACACCACGCAATCACCGGAAATATAAACCCTTCACACCGCGCAATCACCGGAAATATAAACCACCTCACACCGCGCAATCACCGGAAATATAAACCCCTCACACCGCGCAATTACCGTAAATATAAACCCCTCACACCGCGCAATCACCGGAAATATAAAACCCCTCACACCGCGTAATTACCGGAAATATAAAACCCCCCCCACACCGCGCAATCACCGGAAATATAAAACCCCTCACACCGCGTAATCACCGGAAATATAAACCCCTCACACCGCGCAATCACCGGAAATATAAAACCCCTCACACCGCCCAATCACCGGAAATATAAAAACCCCCACACCGCGCAATCACCGGAAATATAAACCCCCCACACCGGGCAATCACCGGAAATATAAAACCCCCACACCGCGCAATCACCGGAAATATAAACCCCCCACACACCGCGCAATCACCGGAAATATAAACCCCCCACACCGGGCAATCACCGGAAATATAAAACCCCCACACCGCGCAATCACCGGAAATATAAACCCCCCCCACACCGCGCAATCACCGGAAATGTAAACCCCCCACACCGGGCAATCACCGGAAATATAAACCCCTCACACCGCGCAATCACCGGAAATATAAACCCTTCACACCGCGCAATCACCGGAAATATAAACCCCTCACACCGCGCAATCACCGGAAATATAAACCCCTCACACCGCGCAATCACCGGAAATATAAACCCCTCACACCGCGCAATCACCGGAAATATAAAACCCCTCACACCGCGCAATCACCGGAAATATAAAACCACTCACACCGCGCAATCACCGGAAATATAAAACCCCTCACACCGCGCAATCACCGGAAATATAAACCCCTCACACCGCGCAATCACCGGAAATATAAAACCCCCCACACCGCGCAATCACCGAAAATATAAACCCCTCACACCGCGCAATCACTGGAAATATAAAACCTCTCACACCGCGCAATCAATGGAAATATAAACCCCCTCACACCGCGCAATCACCGGAAATATAAAACCCCTCACACCGCGTAATCACCGGAAATATAAACCCCCCCACACCGCGCAATCACCGGAAATATAAACCCCGCACACCGCGCAATCACCGGAAATATAAAACCCCTCACACCGCGCAATCACCGGAAATATAAATCCCCTCACACCGCGCAATCACCGGAAATATAAACCCCCTCACACCGCGCAATCACCGGAAATATAAACCCCTCACACCGTGCAATCACCGGAAATATAAAACCCCCCCCACACCGCGCAATCACCGGAAATATAAACCCCTCACACCCCCAATCACCGGAAATATAAAACCCCTCACACCGCACAATCACCGGAACTATAAACCCCCCCCCCACACTGCGCAATCACCGGAAATATAAAACCCCTCACACCGCGCAATCACCGGAAATATAAACCCCCCACACCGCGCAATCACCGGAAATATAAAACCCCTCACACCGCGCAATCACCGCAAATATAAAATCCCCCACACCCCGCAATCACCGGAAATATAAACCCCTCACACCGCGCAATCACCGGAAATATAAACCCCCTCACACCGCGCAATCACCGGAAATATAAACCCCTCACACCGCGCAATCACCTGAAATATAAAACCCCTTACACCGCTCAATCACCGGAAATATAAAACCCTCACACCGCGCAATCACCGGAAATATAAAACCCCTCACACCGCGCAATCACCGGAAATATAAACCCCTCACACCGCGCAATCACCGGAAATATAAACCCCTCACACCGCGCAATCACCGGAAATATAAAACCCCCACACCACGCAATCACCGGAAATATAAAACCCCTCACACCGTGCAATCACCGGAAATATAAACCCCTCACACCGCGCAATCACCGGAAATATAAACCCCCCCACACCGTGCAATCACCGGAAATATAAAACCCCTCACACCGCACAATCACCGGAAATATAAACCCCTCACACCGCACAATCCCCGGAAATATAAAACCCCCACACCGCGCAATCACCGGAAATATAAACCCCCCACACCGCGCAATCACCGGAAATATAAAACCCCTCACACCGCGAATCACCGGAAATATAAAACCCCTCACACCGCGCAATCACCGGAAATATAAAACCCCTCACACCGCGCAATCACCGGAAATATAACCCCCCCCCCACACCGCGTAATCACCGGAAATATAAACCCCTTCACACCGCGAATCACCGGAAATATAAAACCCCTCACACCGCGCAATCACCGGAAATATAAAACCCCTCACACCGCGCAATCACCGGAAATATAAACCCCTCATACCGCGCAATCACCGGAAATATAAAACCCCTCACACCGCGCAATCACCGGAAATATAAACCCCTCACACCGCTCAATCACCGGAAATATAAAACCCCTCACACCGCGCAATCACCGGAAATATAAAACCACTCACACCGCGCAATCACCGGAAATATAAAACCATTCACACCGCGCAATCACCGGAAATATAAACCCCTCACACCGCGCAATCACCAGAAATATAAAACCCCCCACACCGCGCAATCACCGGAAATATAAACCCCTCACACCGCGCAATCACTGGAAATATAAAACCTCTCACACCGCGCAATAACTGGAAATATAAACCCCCTCACACCGCGCAATCACCGGAAATATAAAACCCCTCACACCGCGCAATCACCGGAAATATAAACCCCCCACACCGCGCAATCACCGGAATTATAAAACCCCTCACACCGCGCAATCACCGGAAATATAAACCCCCCCACACCGCGCAATCACCGGAAATATAAACCCCGCACACCGCGCAATCACCGGAAATATAAAACCCCTCACACCGCGCAATCACCGGAAATATAAATCCCCTCACACCGCGCAATCACCGGAAATATAAAACCCCTCACACCGCGCAATCACCGGAAATATAAACCCCCTCACACCGCGCAATCACCGGAAATATAAACCCCTCACACCGCGCAATCACCGGAAATATAAAACCCCCCACACACCGCGCAATCACCGGAAATATAAACCCCTCACACCCCGCAATCACCGGAAATATAAAACCCCACACACCGCGCAATCACCGGAACTATAAACCCCCCCCCCCACACCGCGCAATCACCGGAAATATAAACCCCTCACACCCCGCAATCACCGGAAATATAAAACCCCTCACACCGCGCAATCACCGGAAATATAAACCCCCTCACACCGCGCAATCACCGGAAATATAAACCCCTTCACACCGCGAATCACCGGAAATATAAAACCCCTCACACCGCGCAATCACCGGAAATATAAAACCCCTCACACCGCGCAATCACCGGAAATATAAACCCCTCATACCGCGCAATCACCGGAAATATAAAACCCCTCACACCGCGCAATCACCGGAAATATAAACCCCTCACACCGCGCAATCACCGGAAATATAAAACCCCTCACACCGCGCAATCACCGGAAATATAAAACCACTCACACCGCGCAATCACCGGAAATATAAAACCATTCACACCGCGCAATCACCGGAAATATAAACCCCTCACACCGCGCAATCACCAGAAATATAAAACCCCCCACACCGCGCAATCACCGGAAATATAAACCCCTCACACCGCGCAATCACTGGAAATATAAAACCTCTCACACCGCGCAATAACTGGAAATATAAACCCCCTCACACCGCGCAATCACCGGAAATATAAAACCCCTCACACCGCGCAATCACCGGAAATATAAACCCCCCACACCGCGCAATCACCGGAATTATAAAACCCCTCACACCGCGCAATCACCGGAAATATAAACCCCCCCACACCGCGCAATCACCGGAAATATAAACCCCGCACACCGCGCAATCACCGGAAATATAAAACCCCTCACACCGCGCAATCACCGGAAATATAAATCCCCTCACACCGCGCAATCACCGGAAATATAAAACCCCTCACACCGCGCAATCACCGGAAATATAAACCCCCTCACACCGCGCAATCACCGGAAATATAAACCCCTCACACCGCGCAATCACCGGAAATATAAAACCCCCCACACACCGCGCAATCACCGGAAATATAAACCCCTCACACCCCGCAATCACCGGAAATATAAAACCCCACACACCGCGCAATCACCGGAACTATAAACCCCCCCCCCCACACCGCGCAATCACCGGAAATATAAAAGCCCTCACACTGCGCAATCACCGGAAATATAAACCCCCCACACCGCGTAATCACCGGAAATATAAAACCCCTCACACCGCGCAATCACCGCAAATATAAAACCCCCCACACCCCGCAATCACCGGAAATATAAACCCCTCACACCGCGCAATCACCGGAAATATAAACCCCCTCACACCGCGCAATCACCGGAAATATAAACCCCTCACACCGCGCAATCACCTGAAATATAAAACCCCTTACACCGCTCAATCACCGGAAATATAAAACCCTCACACCGCGCAATCACCGGAAATATAAAACCCCTCACACCGCGCAATCACCGGAAATATAAACCCCTCACACCGCGCAATCACCGGAAATATAAACCCCTCACACCGCGCAATCACCGGAAATATAAAACCCCCACACCACGCAATCACCGGAAATATAAAACCCCTCACACCGTGCAATCACCGGAAATATAAACCCCTCACACCGCGCAATCACCGGAAATATAAACCCCCCCACACCGTGCAATCATCGGAAATATAAAACCCCTCACACCGCACAATCACCGGAAATATAAAACCCTCACACCGCGCAATCACCGGAAATATAAACCCCTCACACCGCGCAATCACCGGAAATATAAAACCCCTCACACCGCGCAATCACCGGAAATATAAACCCCCTCACACCGCGCAATCACCGGAAATATAAAACCCCCACACCGCGCAATCACCGGAAATATAAACCCCCCACACCGCGCAATCACCGGAAATATAAAACCCCTCACACCGCGCAATCACTGGAAATATAAACCCCTCACACCACGCAATCACCGGAAATATAAAACCCCCTCACACCGCGCAATCACCGGAAATATAAAACCCCTCACACCGCGCAATCACCGGAAATATAAACCCCTCACACCGCACAATCACCGGAAATATAAACCCCTCACACCGCACAATCCCCGGAAATATAAAACCCCCACACCGCGCAATCACCGGAAATATAAACCCCCCACACCACGCAATCACCGGAAATATAAACCCCTCACACCGCGCAATCACCGGAAATATAAACCCCTCACACCGCGCAATCACCGGAAATATAAAACCCCTCACACCGCGCAATCACCGGAAATATAAAACCCCTCACACCGCGCAATCACCGGAAATATAAAACCCCTCACACCGCGCAATCACCGGAAATATAAACCCCTCACACCGCGCAATCACCGGAAATATAAACCCCCCACACCGCGCAATCACTGGAAATATAAACCCCCCACACCGCGCAATCACCGGAAATATAAACCCCTCACACCGCGCAATCACCGGAAATATAAAACCCCTCACACCGCGCAATCACCAGAAATATAAAACCTCTCACACCGCGCAATCACCGGAAATATAATCCACTCACACCGCGCAATCACCGTAAATATAAACCCCTCACACCGCGCAATCACCGGAAATATAAACCCCTCACACCGCGCAATCACCAGAAATATAAACTCCCTCACACCGCGCAATCACCGGAAATATAAACCCCTCACACCGCGCAATCACCGGAAATATAAACCCCTCACACCGCGCAATCACCGGAAATATAAACTCCCTCACACCGCGCAATCACCGGAAATATAAAACCCCTCACACCGCGCAATCACCGGAAATATAAACCCCCCACACCGCGCAATCACCGGAAATATAAAACCCCTCACACCGCGCAATCACCGGAAATATAAAACCCCCTCACACAGCGCAATCACCGGAATTATAAAACCCCTCACACCGCGCAATCACCGGAAATATAAAACACAACACACCGTGCAATTACCGGAAATATAAAACCCCTCACACCGCGCAATCACCGAAAATATAAACCCCCCACACCGCGCAATCACCGGAAATATAAAACCCCTCACACCGCGCAATCACCGGAAATATAAAACCCCTCACACCGCGCAATCACCGGAAATATAAAACCCTCACACCGCGCAATCACCGGAAATATAAAACCCCTCACACCGCGCAATCACCGGAAATATAAAACCCCCCACACCGCACAATCACCGGAAATATAAAACCCTCACACAGCGCAATCACCGGAAATATAAAACCCCTCACACCGCGCAATCACCGGAAATATAAAACACAACACACCGTGCAATTACCGGAAATATAAAACCCCTCACACCGCGCAATCACCGTAAATATAAAACCCCTCACACCGCGCAATCACCGGAAATATAAAACCCCTCACAACGCGCAATCACCGGAAATATAAAACCCCTCACACCGCGCAATCACAGGAAATATAAAACCCCTCACAACGCGCAATCACCGGAAATATAAAACCCCTCACACCGCGCAATCACCGGAAATATAAACCCCCTCACACCGCGCAATCACCGGAAATATAAAACCCCTCACACCGCGCAATCACCGGAAATATAAACCCCCCACACCGCGCAATCACCGGAAATATAAAACCCCTCACACCGCGCAATTACCGGAAATATAAACTCCCTCACACTGCGCAAACACCGGAAATATAAACCAATCACACCGCGCAATCACCGGAAATATAACCCCCTCACACCGCGCAATCACCGGAAATATAAACCCCACACACCGCGCAATCACCGGAAATATAAAACCCCTCACACCGCGCAATCACCGGAAATATAAAACCCCTCACACCGCGCAATCACCGGAAATATAAAACCCCCCACACCGCGCAATCACCGGAAATATAAAACCCCCCACACCGCGCAATCACCGGAAATATAAACCCCCCCACACTGCGCAATCACCGGAAATATTAACCGCTCAGACCGCGCAATCACCGGAAATATAAACCCCCCCACACCGCGCAATCACCGGAAATATAAACCCCTCACACCGCGCAATCACCGGAAATATAAAACCACACACACACCGCAATCACAGGAAATATAAAACCCCTCACACCGCGCAATCACCAGAAATATAAAACCCCTCACACCGCGCAATCACCGGAAATATAAACCCCTCACACCGCGCAATCACCGGAAATATAAAACCACACACACCGCGCAATCACCGGAAATATAAACCCCTCACACCGCGCAATCACCGGAAATATAAAACCCCCCACACCGCGCAATCACAGGAAATATAAAACCCCTCACACCGCGCAATCACCAGAAATATAAACCCCTCACACCGCGCAATCACCGGAAATATAAACTCCCTCACACCGCGCAATCACCAGAAATATAAAACCCCTCACACCGCGCAATCACCGGAAATATAAACCCCTCACACCGCGCAATCACCGGAAATATAAAACCACACACACCGCGCAATCACCGGAAATATAAACCCCTCACACCGCGCAATCACCGGAAATATAAAACCCCCCACACCGCGCAATCACAGGAAATATAAAACCCCTCACACCGCGCAATCACCAGAAATATAAACCCCTCACACCGCGCAATCACCGGAAATATAAAACCCTCCACACCGCGCAATCACCGGAAATATAAAACTCCCACACCGCGCAATCACCGGAAATATAAAACCCCTCACACCGCGCAATCACCAGAAATATAAAACCCTCACACCGCGCAATCACCGGAAATATAAACTCCCTCACACCGCGCAATCACCGGAAATATAAACCCCTCACACCGCGCAATCACCGGAAATATAAACCCCTCACACCGCGCAATCACCGGAAATATAAACTCCCTCACACCGCGCAATCACCGGAAATATAAACCCCTCACAATGCGCAATCACCGGAAATATAAAACCTTCACACCGCGCAATCACCGGAAACATAAACCCCCTCACACCGCGCAATCACCGGAAATATAAACCCCCCACACCGCGCAATCACCGGAAATATAAAACCCCCCACACACACCGCAATCACCAGAAATATAAAACCCCCGCACACCGCGCAATCACCGGAAATATAACACCCCTCACACCGCGCAATCACCGGAAATATAACCCCCTCACACCGCGTAATCACCGGAAATATAAAACCCCTCACACCGCGCAATCACCGGAAATATAAAACCCCTCACACCGCGCAATCACCGGAAATATAAACCCCCCCACACCGCACAATCACCGGAAATATAAACCCCCCCACACCGCACAATCACCGGAAATATAAAACGCTCACACCGCGCAATCACGGAAATATAAAACCGCTCACACCGCGCAATCACCGGAAATATAAAACCCCTCACACCGCGCAATCACCGGAAATATAAAACCCCTTACACCGCGCAATCACCGGAAATATAAACCCCCCACACCGCGCAATCACCGGAAATATAAAACCCCTCACACCGCGCAATTACCGGAAATATAAACCCCCTCACACCGCGCAATCACCGGAACTATAAACCGCTCACACCGCGCAATCACCGGAAATATAAACCCCCTCACACCGCGCAATCAGCGGAAATATAAACCCCCTCACACCGCGCAATCACCTGAAATATAAACCCCTCACACCGCGCAATCACCGGAAATATAAACCCCTCACACCGCGCAATCACCGGAAATATAAACCCCTCACACCGCGCAATCACCGGAAATATAAACCCCTCACACCGCGCAATCACCGGAAATATAAACCCCTCACACCGCGCAATCACCGGAAATATAAACCCTCCACACCGCGCAATCACCGGAAATATAAACCCCTCACACCGCGCAATCACCGGAAATATAAAACCCCCACACCGCGCAATCACCGGAAATATAAACCCCTCACACCGCGCAATCACCGGAAATATAAACCCCTCACACCGCGCAATCACCGGAAATATAAACCTCTCACACCGCGCAGTCACCGGAAATATAAACCCCTCACACCGCGCAATCACCGGAAATATAAACCCCCCCCCTTCACCGCGCAATCACCGGAAATATAAACCCCCCCACACCGCGCCATCACCGGAAATATAAAACCCCTCACACCGCGCAATCACCGGAAATATAAACCTCCCCACACCGCGCAATCACCGGAAATATAAACCCCCCACACCGCGCAATCACCGGAAATATAAACCCCTCACACCGCGCAATCACCGGAAATATAAAACCCCCACACCGCGCAATCACCGGAAATATAAACCCCTCACACCGCGCAATCACCGGAAATATAAACCCCTCACACCGCGCAATCACCGGAAATATAAACCTCTCACACCGCGCAATCACCGGAAATATAAACCCCTCACACCGCGCAATCACCGGAAATATAAACCCCCCCCTTCACCGCGCAATCACCGGAAATATAAACCCCTCACACCGCGCAATCACCGGAAATATAAAACTCCTCTCACCGCGCAATCACCGGAAATATAAAACCCCCTCACACCGCGCAATCACCGGAAATATAAAACCCCTCACACCGCTCAATCACCGGAAATATAAACCCCTCACACCGCACAATCACCGGAAATATAAACCCCTCACACCGCACAATCCCCGGAAATATAAAACCCCCACACTGCGCAATCACCGGAAATATAAACCCCCCACACCGCGCAATCACCGGAAATATAAACCCCTCACACCGCGCAATCACCGGAAATATAAACCCCTCACACCGCGCAATGACCGGAAATATAAACCCCCTCACACCGCGCAATCACCGGAAATATAAACCCCTCACACCGCGCAATCACCGGAAATATAAACCCCTCACACCGCGCAATCACCGGAAATATAAACCCCTTACACCGCGCAATCACCGGAAATATAAAACACCTCACACCGCGCAATCACCGGAAATATAAACCCCTCACACCGCGCAATCACCGGAAATATAAACCCCCCTCACACCGCGCAATTACCGGAAATATAAACCCCCCCACACCGCGCAATCACCGGAAATATAAAACCCCCCCCACACCGCGCAATCACCGGAAATATAAACCCCTCACACCGCGCAATCACCGGAAATATAAACCCCTCACACCGCGCAATCACCGGAAATATAAACCCCTCACACCGCGCAATCACCGGAAATATAAACCCCCCCCACACCGCGCAATCACCGGAAATATAAACCCCTCACACCGCGCAATCACCGGAAATATAAAACCCCTCACACCTCGCAATCACTGGAAATATAAACCCCTCACACCGCGCAATCACCGGAAATATAAAACCCCTCACACCGCGCAATCACCCGAAATATAAACCCCCTCACACCGCGCAATCACCGGAAATATAAACCCCTCACACCGCGCAATCACCGGAAATATAAACCCCCCACACCGCGCAATCACCGGAAATATAAACCCCTCACACCGCGCAATCACCGGAAATATAAAACCCCCCACACCGCGCAATCACCGGAAATATAAACCCCTCACACCGCGCAATCATCAGAAATATAAAACCCCTCACACCGTGCAATCACCGGAAATATAAACCCCCTCACACCGGAAATATAAAACCCCTCACACCGCGCAATCACCGGAAATATAAAACCCCTCACACCGCGCAATCACCGGAAATATAAAACCCCCCACACCGCGCAATCACCGGAAATATAAAACCCCTCACACCGCGCAATCACCGGAAATATAAACCCCCCCACACCGCGCAATCACCGGAAATATAAACCCCTCACACCGCGCAATCACCGGAAATATAAAACCCCCCACACCGCGCAATCACCGGAAATATAACCCCCCCCCCCCACACCGCGTAATCACAGGAAATATAAACCCCCTCACACCGCGAATCACCGGAAATATAAAACCCCTCACTCCGCGCAATCACCGGAAATATAAAACCCCTCACACCGCGCAATCACCGGAAATATAAACCCCTCACACCGCGCAATCACCGGAAATATAAAACCCCTCACACCGCGCAATCACCGGAAATATAAACCCCTCACACTGCGCAATCACCGGAAATATAAACCCCCCCCACACCGCGCAATCACCGGAAATATAAACCCCTCACACCGCGCAATCACCGGAAATATAAAACCCCTCACACCTCGCAATCACTGGAAATATAAACCCCTCACACCGCGCAATCACCGGAAATATAAAACCCCTCACACCGCGCAATCACCCGAAATATAAACCCCCTCACACCGCGCAATCACCGGAAATATAAACCCCTCACACCGCGCAATCACCGGAAATATAAACCCCCCACACCGCGCAATCACCGGAAATATAAACCCCTCACACCGCGCAATCACCGGAAATATAAAACCCCCCACACCGCGCAATCACCGGAAATATAAACCCCTCACACCGCGCAATCATCAGAAATATAAAACCCCTCACACCGTGCAATCACCGGAAATATAAACCCCCTCACACCGGAAATATAAAACCCCTCACACCGCGCAATCACCGGAAATATAAAACCCCTCACACCGCGCAATCACCGGAAATATAAAACCCCCCACACCGCGCAATCACCGGAAATATAAAACCCCTCACACCGCGCAATCACCGGAAATATAAACCCCCCCACACCGCGCAATCACCGGAAATATAAACCCCTCACACCGCGCAATCACCGGAAATATAAAACCCCCCACACCGCGCAATCACCGGAAATATAACCCCCCCCCCCACACCGCGTAATCACAGGAAATATAAACCCCCTCACACCGCGAATCACCGGAAATATAAAACCCCTCACTCCGCGCAATCACCGGAAATATAAAACCCCTCACACCGCGCAATCACCGGAAATATAAACCCCTCACACCGCGCAATCACCGGAAATATAAAACCCCTCACACCGCGCAATCACCGGAAATATAAACCCCTCACACTGCGCAATCACCGGAAATATAAAACCCCTCACACCGCGCAATCACCGGAAATATAAACCCCTCACACCGCGCAATCACCGGAAATATAAACCCCCCTCACACCGCGCAATCACCGGAAATATAAACCCCTCACACCGCGCAATCACCGGGAATATAAACCCCTCACACCGCGCAATTACCGGAAATATAAACCCCCTCACACCGCGCAATCACCGGAAATATAAAACCCCCCACACCGCGCAATCACCGGAAATATAAACCCCTCACACCGCGCAATCACCGGAAATATAAACCCCCCTCACACCGCGCAATCACCGGAAATATAAACCCCTCACACCGCGCAATCACCGGGAATATAAACCCCTCACACCGCGCAATTACCGGAAATATAAACCCCCTCACACCGCGCAATCACCGGAAATATAAAACCCCTCCCACCGCGCAATCACCGGAAATATAAACCCCCTCACACCGCGCAATCACCGGAAATATAAACCCCCCACACCGCGCAATCACCGGAAATATAAACCCCTCACACCGCGCTATCACCGGAAATATAAACCCCCCACACCGCGCAATCACCGGAAATATAAACCCCTCACACCGCGCAATCACCGAAAATATAAAACCTGTCACACCGCGCAATCACCGGAAATATAAACCCCTCACACCGCGCAATCACCGGAAATATAAACCCCTCACACCGCGCAATCACCGGAAATATAAAACCCCTCACACCGCGCAATCACCGGAAATATAAAACCCCCCACACCGCGCAATCACCGGAAATATAAACCCCCCCCCACACTGCGCAATCACCGGAAATATAAACCCCTCACACCGCGCAATCACCGGAAATATAAAACCCCTCACACCGCGCAATCACCGGAAATATAAACCCCTCACACCGCGCAATCACCGGAAATATAAAACCCCTCACACCGCGCAATCACCGGAAATATAAAACCCCTCACACCGCGCAATCACCGGAAATATAAAACCCCTCACACCGCGCAATCACCGGAAATATAAACCCCTCACACCGCGCAATCACCGGAAATATAAACCCCTCACACCGCGCAATCACCTGAAATATAAACCGCTCACACCGCGCAATCACCGGAAATATAAACCTCTCACACCGCGCAATCACCGGAAATATAAACCCCTCACACCGCGCAATCACCGGAAATATAAACCCCCCCCTTCACCGCGCAATCACCGGAAATATAAACCCCCCCACACCGCGCAATCACCGGAAATATAAAACCCCTCACACCGCGCAATCACCGGAAATATAAAACCCCTCACACCGCGCAATCACCGGAAATATAAACCCCTCACACCGCGCAATCACCGGAAATATAAATCCCCTCACACCGCGCAATCACCGGAAATATAAACCCCTCACACCGCGCAATCACCGGAAATATAAACCCCTCACACCGCGCAATCACCGGAAATATAAACCCCTTACACCGCGCAATCACCGGAAATATAAAACACCTCACACCGCGCAATCACCGGAAATATAAACCCCTCACACCGCGCAATCACCGGAAATATAAACCCCCCTCACACCGCGCAATTACCGGAAATATAAACCCCCCCACACCGCGCAATCACCGGAAATATAAAACCCCCCCACACCGCGCAATCACCGGAAATATAAACCCCTCACACCGCGCAATCACCGGAAATATAAACCCCTCACACCGCGCAATCACCAGAAATATAAACCCCCCCCCACACCGCGCAATCACCGGAAATATAAACCCCTCACACCGCGCAATCACCGGAAATATAAACCCCTCACACCGCGTAATCACCGGAAATATAAACCCCTCACACCGCGCAATCACCGGAAATATAAACCCCCCACACCGCGCAATCACCGGAAATATAAACCCCTCACACCGCGCAATCACCGGAAATATAAAACCCCCCACACCGCGCAATCACCGGAAATATAAACCCCTCACACCGCGCAATCATCAGAAATATAAAACCCCTCACACCGTGCAATCACCGGAAATATAAACCCCCTCACACCGGAAATATAAAACCCCTCACACCGCGCAATCACCGGAAATATAACCCCCTCACACCGCGTAATCACCGGAAATATAAAACCCCTCACACCGCGCAATCACCGGAAATATAAAACCCCTCACACCGCGCAATCACCGGAAATATAATTCCCCCCACACCGCACAATCACCGGAAATATAAACCCCCCCACACCGCACAATCACCGGAAATATAAACCGCTCACACCGCGCAATCACCGGAAATATAAACCCCCCACACCGCGCAATCACCGGAAATATAAAACCCCTCACACCGCGCAATTACCGGAAATATAAACGCCCTCACACCGCGCAATCACCGGAACTATAAACCGCTCACACCGCGCAATCACCGGAAATATAAACCCCCTCACACCGCGCAATCACCGGAAATATAAACCCCCTCACACCGCGCAATCACCTGAAATATAAACCCCTCACACCGCGCAATCACCGGAAATATAAACCCCTCACACCGCGCAATCACCGGAAATATAAACCCCTCACACCGCGCAATCACCGGAAATATAAACCCCTCACACCGCGCAATCACCGGAAATATAAACCCCTCACACCGCGCAATCACCGGAAATATAAACCCCCCACACCGCGCAATCACCGGAAATATAAACCCCTCACACCGCGCAATCACCGGAAATATAAAACCCCCACACCGCGCAATCACCGGAAATATAAACCCCTCACACCGCGCAATCACCGGAAATATAAACCCCTCACACCGCGCAATCACCGGAAATATAAACCTCTCACACCGCGCAATCACCGGAAATATAAACCCCTCACACCGCGCAATCACCGGAAATATAAACCCCCCCCCTTCACCGCGCAATCACCGGAAATATAAACCCCCCCACACCGCGCAATCACCGGAAATATAAAACCCCTCACACCGCGCAATCACCGGAAATATAAACCTCCCCACACCGTGCAATCACCGGAAATATAAACCCCCCACACCGCGCAATCACCGGAAATATAAACCCCTCACACCGCGCAATCACCGGAAATATAAAACCCCCACACCGCGCAATCACCGGAAATATAAACCCCTCACACCGCGCAATCACCGGAAATATAAACCCCTCACACCGCGCAATCACCGGAAATATAAACCTCTCACACCGCGCAATCACCGGAAATATAAACCCCTCACACCGCGCAATCACCGGAAATATAAACCCCCCCCCCCTTCACCGCGCAATCACCGGAAATATAAACCCCCCCCACACCGCGCAATCACCGGAAATATAAAATCCCTCACACCGCGCAATCACCGGAAATATAAAACCCCTCACACCGCGCAATCACCGGAAATATAAAACTCCTCTCACCGCGCAATCACCGGAAATATAAAACCCCTCACACCGCGCAATCACCGGAAATATAAAAACCCTCACACCGCGCAATCACCGGAAAGATAAACCCCTCACACCGCGCAATCACCGGAAATATAAAACCCCTCACACCGCGCAATCACCGGAAATATAAACCCCTCACACCGCGCAATCACCGGAAATATAAATCCCCTCACACCGCGCAATCACCGGAAATATAAACCCCTCACACCGCGCAATCACCGGAAATATAAACCCCTCACACCGCGCAATCACCGGAAATATAAACCCCTCACACCGCGCAATCACCGGAAATATAAAACCCCTCACACCGCGCAATCACCGGAAATATAAAACCCCCCACACCCCGCAATCACCGGAAATATAAACCCCCTCACACCGCCCAATCACCGGAAATATAAACCCCTTACACCGCGCAATCACCGGAAATATAAACCCCTCACACCGCGCAATCACCGGAAATATAAAACCCCTCACACCGCGCAATCACCGGAAATATAAACCCCCCACACCGCGCAATCACAGGAATTATAAAACCCCTCACACCGCGCAATCACCGGAAATATAAACCCCCCCACACCGCGCAATCACCGGAAATATAAACCCCGAACACCGCGCAATCACCGGAAATATAAAACCCCTCACACCGCGCAATCACCGGAAATATAAATCCCCTCACACCGCGCAATCACCGGAAATATAAAACCCCTCACACCGCGCAATCACCGGAAATATAAACCCCCTCACACCGCGCAATCACCGGAAATATAAACCCCTCACACCGCGCAATCACCGGAAATATAAAACCCCCCCCACACCGCGCAATCACCGGAAATATAAACCCCTCACACCCCGCAATCACCGGAAATATAAAACCCCTCACACCGCGCAATCACCGGAACTATAAACCCCCCCCCCCCCCCACACCGCGCAATCACCGGAAATATAAAACCCCTCACACCGCGCAATCACCGGAAATATAAACCCCCCACACCGCGCAATCACCGGAAATATAAAACCCCTCACACCGCGCAATCACCGCAAATATAAAACCCCCCACACCCCGCAATCACCGGAAATATAAACCCCTCACACCGCGCAATCACCGGAAATATAAACCCCCTCACACCGCGCAATCACCGGAAATATAAACCCCTCACACCGCGCAATCACCTGAAATATAAAACCCCTTACACCGCTCAATCACCGGAAATATAAAACCCTCACACCGCGCAATCACCGGAAATATAAACCCCTCACACCGCGCAATCACCGGAAATATAAACCCCTCACACCGCGCAATCACCGGAAATATAAAACCCCCACACCGCGCAATCACCGGAAATATAAAACCCCTCACACCGTGCAATCACCGAAAATATAAACCCCTCACACCGCGCAATCACCGAAAATATAAACCCCTCACACCGTGCAATCACCGGAAATATAAAACCCCTCACACCGCACAATCACCGGAAATATAAACCCCTCACACCGCACAATCCCCGGAAATATAAAACCCCCACACCGCGCAATCACCGGAAATATAAACCCCCCACACCGCGCAATCACTGGAAATATAAAACCCCTCACACCGCGCAATCACCGGAAATATAAACCCCTCACACCGCGCAATCACCGGAAATATAAAACCCCCTCACACCGCGCAATCACCGGAAATATAAAACCCCTCACACCGCGCAATCACCGGAAATATAAACCCCTCACACCGCACAATCACCGGAAATATAAACCCCTCACACCGCACAATCCCCGGAAATATAAAACCCCCACACTGCGCAATCACCGGAAATATAAACCCCCCACACCGCGCAATCACCGGAAATATAAACCCCTCACACCGCGCAATCACCGGAAATATAAACCCCTCACACCGCGCAATCACTGGAAATATAAACCCCCTCACACCGCGCAATCACCGGAAATATAAACCCCTCACACCGCGCAATCACCGAAAATATAAACCCCTCACACCGCGCAATCACCGGAAATATAAACCCCTTACACCGCGCAATCACCGGAAATATAAAACACCTCACACCGCGCAATCACCGGAAATATAAACCCCTCACACCGCGCAATCACCGGAAATATAAACCCCCCTCACACCGCGCAATTACCGGAAATATAAACCCCCCCACACCGCGCAATCACCGGAAATATAAAACCCCCCCCACACCGCGCAATCACCGGAAATATAAACCCCTCACACCGCGCAATCACCGGAAATATAAACCCCTCACACCGCGCAATCACCGGAAATATAAATCCCTCACACCGCGCAATCACCGGAAATATAAACCCCCCCCCACACCGCGCAATCACCGGAAATATAAACCCCTCACACCGCGCAATCACCGGAAATATAAAACCCCTCACACCTCGCAATCACTGGAAATATAAACCCCTCACACCGCGCAATCACCGGAAATATAAAACCCCTCACACCGCGCAATCACCCGAAATATAAACCCCCTCACACCGCGCAATCACCGGAAATATAAACCCCTCACACCGCGCAATCACCGGAAATATAAACCCCCCACACCGCGCGATCACCGGAAATATAAACCCCTCACACCGCGCAATCACCGGAAATATAAAACCCCCCACACCGCGCAATCACCGGAAATATAAACCCCTCACACCGCGCAATCATCAGAAATATAAAACCCCTCGCACCGTGC
Organism: Rhinoderma darwinii; assembly: GCF_050947455.1. Taxonomy (NCBI): domain Eukaryota; kingdom Metazoa; phylum Chordata; class Amphibia; order Anura; family Rhinodermatidae; genus Rhinoderma; species Rhinoderma darwinii. Next base: position 225,696 of record NW_027461673.1, read on the forward strand.
AATCACCGGAAATATAAACCCCCTCACACCGGAAATATAAAACCCCTCACACCGCGCAATCACCGGAAATATAAAACCCCTCACACCGCGCAATCACCGGAAATATAAAACCCCCCACACCGCGCAATCACCGGAAATATAAAACCCCTCACACCGCGCAATCACCGGAAATATAAACCCCCCCACACCGCGCAATCACCGGAAATATAAACCCCTCACACCGCGCAATCACCGGAAATATAAAACCCCCCACACCGCGCAATCACCGGAAATATAATCCCCCCCCCCCACACCGCGTAATAACCGGAAATATAAACCCCCTCACACCGCGAATCACCGGAAATATAAAACCCCTCACACCGCGCAATCACCGGAAATATAAAACCCCTCACACCGCGCAATCACCGGAAATATAAACCCCTCACATCGCGCAATCACCGGAAATATAAAACCCCTCACACCGCGCAATCACCGGAAATATAAACCCCTCACACCGCGCAATCACCGGAAATATAAAACCCCTCACACCGCGCAATCACCGGAAATATAAACCCCTCACACCGCGCAATCACCGGAAATATAAACCCCCCTCACACCGCGCAATCACCGGAAATATAAACCCCTCACACCGCGCAATCACCGGGAATATAAACCCCTCACACCGCGCAATTACCGGAAATATAAACCCCCTCACACCGCGCAATCACCGGAAATATAAAACCCCCCACACCGCGCAATCACCGGAAATATAAACCCCTCACACCGCGCAATCACCGGAAATATAAACCCCCCTCACACCGCGCAATCACCGGAAATATAAACCCCTCACACCGCGCAATCACCGGGAATATAAACCCCTCACACCGCGCAATTACCGGAAATATAAACCCCCTCACACCGCGCAATCACCGGAAATATAAAACCCCTCCCACCGCGCAATCACCGGAAATATAAAACCCCCTCACACCGCGCAATCACCGGAAATATAAACCCCCCACACCGCGCAATCACCGGAAATATAAACCCCTCACACCGCGCTATCACCGGAAATATAAACCCCCCACACCGCGCAATCACCGGAAATATAAACCCCTCACACCGCGCAATCACCGAAAATATAAAACCTGTCACACCGCGCAATCACCGGAAATATAAACCCCTCACACCGCGCAATCACCGGAAATATAAACCCCTCACACCGCGCAATCACCGGAAATATAAAACCCCTCACACCGCGCAATCACCGGAAATATAAAACCCCCCACACCGCGCAATCACCGGAAATATAAAACCCCCTCCCCACACTGCGCAATCACCGGAAATATAAACCCCTCACACCGCGCAATCACCGGAAATATACTCCCCTCACACCGCGCAATCACCGGAAATATAAAACCCCTCACACCGCGCAATCACCGGAAATATAAAACCCCTCACACTGCGCAATCACCGGAAATATAAAACCCCTCACACCGCGCAATCACCGGAAATATAAATCCCTGACACCGCGCAATCACCGGAAATATAAACCCCCCCCCACACCGCGCAATCACCGGAAATATAAACCCCTCACACCGCGCAATCACCGGAAATATAAAACCCCTCACACCTCGCAATCACTGGAAATATAAACCCCTCACACCGCGCAATCACCGGAAATATAAAACCCCTCACACCGCGCAATCACCCGAAATATAAACCCCCTCACACCGCGCAATCACCGGAAATATAAACCCCTCACACCGCGCAATCACCGGAAATATAAACCCCCCACACCGCGCGATCACCGGAAATATAAACCCCTCACACCGCGCAATCACCGGAAATATAAAACCCCCCACACCGCGCAATCACCGGAAATATAAACCCCTCACACCGCGCAATCATCAGAAATATAAAACCCCTCGCACCGTGCAATCACCGGAAATATAAACCCCCTCACACCGGAAATATAAAACCCCTCACACCGCGCAATCACCGGAAATATAAAACCCCTCACACCGCGCAATCACCGGAAATATAAAACCCCCCACACCGCGCAATCACCGGAAATATAAAACCCCTCACACCGCGCAATCACCGGAAATATAAACCCCCCCACACCGCGCAATCACCGGAAATATAAACCCCTCACACCGCGCAATCACCGGAAATATAAAACCCCCCCACACCGCGCAATCACCGGAAATATAACCCCCCCCCCCCACACCGCGTAATCACCGGAAATATAAACCCCTTCACACCGCGAATCACCGGAAATATAAAACCCCTCACACCGCGCAATCACCGGAAATATAAAACCCCTCACACCGCGCAATCACCGGAAATATAAAACCCCACACACCGCGCAATCACCGGAAATATAAAACCCCACACACCGCGCAATCACCGGAAATATAAACCCCTCACATCGCGCAATCACCGGAAATATAAAACCCCTCACACCGCGCAATCACCGGAAATATAAACCCCTCACACCGCGCAATCACCGGAAATATAAAACCCCTCACACCGCGCAATCACCGGAAATATAAACCCCTCACACCGCGCAATCACCGGAAATATAAACCCCCCTCACACCGCGCAATCACCGGAAATATAAACCCCTCACACCGCGCAATCACCGTGAATATAAACCCCTCACACCGCGCAATTACCTGAAATATAAACCCCCTCACACCGCGCAATCACCGGAAATATAAAACCCCCCACACCGCGCAATCACCGGAAATATAAACCCCTCACACCGCGCAATCACCGGAAATATAAACCCCCCTCACACCGCGCAATCACCGGAAATATAAACCCCTCACACCGCGCAATCACCGGGAATATAAACCCCTCACACCGCGCAATTACCGGAAATATAAACCCCCTCACACCGCGCAATCACCGGAAATATAAAACCCCTCCCACCGCGCAATCACCGGAAATATAAAACCCCCTCACACCGCGCAATCACCGGAAATATAAACCCCCCACACCGCGCAATCACCTGAAATATAAACCCCTCACACCGCGCTATCACCGGAAATATAAACCCCCCACACCGCGCAATCACCGGAAATATAAACCCCTCACACCGCGCAATCACCGAAAATATAAAACCTGTCACACCGCGCAATCACCGGAAATATAAACCCCTCACACCGCGCAATCACCGGAAATATAAAACCCCTCACACCGCGCAATCACCGGAAATATAAACCCCTCACACCGCGCAATCACCGGAAATATAAAACCCCTCACACCGCGCAATCACCGGAAATATAAAACCCCCCACACCGCGCAATCACCGGAAATATAAAACCCCCTCCCCACACTGCGCAATCACCGGAAATATAAACCCCTCACACCGCGCAATCACCGGAAATATAAAACCCCTCACACCGCGCAATCACCGGAAATATAAAACCCCTCACACCGCGCAATCACCGGAAATATAAAACCCCTCACACTGCGCAATCACCGGAAATATAAAACCCCTCACACCGCGCAATCACCGGAAATATAAACCCCTCACACCGCGCAATCACCGGAAATATAAACCCCTCACACCGCGCAATCACCTGAAATATAAACCGCTCACACCGCGCAATCACCGGAAATATAAACCTCTCACACCGCGCAATCACCGGAAATATAAACCCCTCACACCGCGCAATCACCGGAAATATAAACCCCCCCCTTCACCGCGCAATCACCGGAAATATAAACCCCCCCACACCGCGCAATCACCGGAAATATAAAACCCCTCACACCGCGCAATCACCGGAAATATAAAACCCCTCACACCGCGCAATCACCGGAAATATAAACCCCTCACACCGCGCAATCGCCGGAAATATAAATCCCCTCACACCGCGCAATCACCGGAAATATAAACCCCTCACACCGCGCAATCACCGGAAATATAAAACCCCTCACACCGCGCAATCACCGGAAATATAAAACCCCCCACACCGCGCAATCACCGGAAATATAAAACCCCCTCCCCACACTGCGCAATCACCGGAAATATAAACCCCTCACACCGCGCAATCACCGGAAATATACACCCCTCACACCGCGCAATCACCGGAAATATAAAACCCCTCACACCGCGCAATCACCGGAAATATAAAACCCCTCACACTGCGCAATCACCGGAAATATAAAACCCCTCACACCGCGCAATCACCGGAAATATAAACCCCTCACACCGCGCAATCACCGGAAATATAAACCCCTCACACCGCGCAATCACCTGAAATATAAACCGCTCACACCGCGCAATCACCGGAAATATAAACCTCTCACACCGCGCAATCACCGGAAATATAAACCCCTCACACCGCGCAATCACCGGAAATATAAACCCCCCCCTTCACCGCGCAATCACCGGAAATATAAACCCCCCCCACACCGCGCAATCACCGGAAATATAAAACCCCTCACACCGCGCAATCACCGGAAATATAAAACCCCTCACACCGCGCAATCACCGGAAATATAAACCCCTCACACCGCGCAATCGCCGGAAATATAAATCCCCTCACACCGCGCAATCACCGGAAATATAAACCCCTCACACCGCGCAATCACCGGAAATATAAACCCCTCACACCGCGCAATCACCGGAAATATAAACCCCTTACACCGCGCAATCACCGGAAATATAAAACACCTCACACCGCGCAATCACCGGAAATATAAACCCCTCACACCGCGCAATCACCGGAAATATAAACCCCCCTCACACCGCGCAATTACCGGAAATATAAACCCCCCCACACCGCGCAATCACCGGAAATATAAAACCCCCCCACACCGCGCAATCACCGGAAATATAAACCCCTCACACCGCGCAATCACCGGAAATATAAACCCCTCACACCGCGCAATCACCGGAAATATAAACCCCCCCCACACCGCGCAATCACCGGAAATATAAACCCCTCACACCGCGTAATCACCGGAAATATAAACCCCTCACACCGCGCAATCACCGGAAATATAAACCCCCCACACCGCGCAATCACCGGAAATATAAACCCCTCACACCGCGCAATCACCGGAAATATAAAACCCCCCACACCGCGCAATCACCGGAAATATAAACCCCTCACACCGCGCAATCATCAGAAATATAAAACCCCTCACACCGTGCAATCACCGGAAATATAAACCCCCTCACACCGGAAATATAAAACCCCTCACACCGCGCAATCACCGGAAATATAAAACCCCTCACACCGCGCAATCACCGGAAATATAAAACCCCCCACACCGCGCAATCATCGGAAATATAAAACCCCTCACACCGCGCAATCACCGGAAATATAAACCCCCCCACACCGCGCAATCACCGGAAATATAAACCCCTCACACCGCGCAATCACCGGAAATATAAAACCCCCCACACCGCGCAATCACCGGAAATATAACCCCCCCCACACCGCGTAATCACCGGAAATATAAACCCCCTCACACCGCGAATCACCGGAAATATAAAACCCCTCACACCGCGCAATCACCGGAAATATAAAACCCCTCACACCGCGCAATCACCGGAAATATAAACCCCTCACACCGCGCAATCACCGGAAATATAAAACCCCTCACACCGCGCAATCACTGGAAATATAAACCCCTCACACCGCGCAATCACCGGAAATATAAAACCCCTCACACCGCGCAATCACCGGAAATATAAAACCACTCACACCGCGCAATCACCGGAAATATAAAACCCCTCACACCGCGCAATCAACGGAAATATAAACCCCTCACACCGCGCAATCACCGGAAATATAAAACCCCCACACCACGCAATCACCGGAAATATAAAACCCCTCACACCGTGCAATCACCGAAAATATAAACCCCTCACACCGCGCAATCACCGGAAATATAAACCCCCCCACACCGTGCAATCACCGGAAATATAAAACCCCTCACACCGCACAATCACCGGAAATATAAACCCCTCACACCGCACAATCCCCGGAAATATAAAACCCCCACACCGCGCAATCACCGGAAATATAAACCCCCCACACCGCGCAATCACTGGAAATATAAAACCCCTCACACCGCGCAATCACCGGAAATATAAACCCCTCACACCGCGCAATCACCGGAAATATAAAACCCCCTCACACCGCGCAATCACCGGAAATATAAAACCCCTCACACCGCGCAATCACCGGAAATATAAACCCCTCACACCGCGCAATCACCGGAAATATAAAACTCCCTCACACCGCGCAATCACCGGAATTAAAAACCACTCACACCGCGCAATCACCGGAAATATAAACCCCTCACACCGCGCAATCATCGGAAATATAAAACCCCTCACACAGCGCAATCACCGGAAATATGACCCCTCACACCGCGCAATCACCGGAAATATGACACCCCTCACACCGCGCAATCACCGGAAATATAAAACCCCCCACACCGCGCAATCACCGGAAATATAAAACCCCCCACACCGCGCAATCACCGGAAATATATAACCCCCCCACACAGCGCAATCACCGGAAATATAAAACCCCTCACACCGCGCAATCACCGGAAATATAAACCCCTCACACCGCGCAATCACCGGAAATATAAAACCCCTCACACCGTGCAATTACCGGAAATATAAAACCCCCCCACACCGTGCAATCACCGGAAATATAAACCCCTCACACCGCGCAATCACCGGAAATATAAAACCCCCCACACCGCGCAATCACCGGAAATATAAAACCCTCCACACCGTGCAATCACCGGAAATATAAACCCCCCCACACCGCGCAATCACCGGAAATATAAAACTCCTCACACCGCGCAATCACCGGAAATATAAACCACCCACACCGCGCAATCACCGGAAATATAAAACACCTCACACCGCGCAATCACCGGAAATATAAACCCCTCACACCGCGCAATCACCGGAAATATAAACCCCTCACACCGCTCAATCACCGGAAATATAAAACCCCTCACACCGCGCAATCACCGGAAATATAAACCTCCCCCACACCGCGTAATCACCGGAAATATAAAACTCCCTCACACCGCGCAATCACCGGAATTATAAACCACTCACACCGCGCAATCACCGGAAATATAAACCCCTCACACCGCGCAATCACCGGAAATATAAAACCCCTCACACAGCGCAATCACCGGAAATATGACCCCTCACACCGCGCAATCACCGGAAATATGACACCCCTCACACCGCGCAATCACCGGAAATATAAAACCCCCCACACCGCGCAATCACCGGAAATATAAAACCCCCCACACCGCGCAATCACCGGAAATATATAACCCCCCCACACAGCGCAATCACCGGAAATATAAAACCCCTCACACCGCGCAATCACCGGAAATATAAACCCCTCACACCGCGCAATCACCGGAAATATAAAACCCTCACACCGCACAATCACCGGAAATATAAACCTTTCACACCGCGCAATCACCGGAAATATAAACCCCTCACACCGAGCAATCACCGGAAATATAAACCCCTTACACCGCGCAATCACCGGAAATATAAAACCCCTCACACCGCGCAATCACCGGAAATATAAACCCCTCACACCGCGCAATCACCGGAAATATAAAACCCCTCACACCGCGCAATCACCAGAAATATAAAACCCCTCACACCGCGCAATCACTGGAAATATAAAACCCCTCACACCGCGCAATCACCGGAAATATAAACCCCTCACACCGCGCAATCACCGGAAATATAAACCCCTCACACCGCGCAATCACCGGAAATATAAAACCCCTCACACTGCGCAATCACCAGAAATATAAAACCCCTCACACCGCGCAATCACTGGAAATATAAAACCCCTCACACCGCGCAATCACCGGAAATATAAACCCCTCACACCGCGCAATCACCGGAAATATAAACCCCCCACACCGCCCAATCACCGGAAATATAAACCCCCCACACCGCGGAATCACCGGAAATATAAACCCCTCACACCGCGCAATCACCGGAAAAATAAAACCCCTCACACTGCGCAATCACCGGAAATATAAAACCTCTCACACCGCGCAATCACCGGAAATATAAACCCCTCACACCGAGCAATCACCGGAAATATAAACCCCCTCACACCGCGCAATCACCGGAAATATAAAACCCCTCACACCGCGCAATCACCGGAAATATAAACCCCTCACACCGCGCAATCACAGGAAATATAAACCCCCCACACCGCGCAATCACCGGAAATATAAAACCCCTCACACCGCGCAATCACCGGAAATATAAAACCCCCCACACCGCGCAATCACCGGAAATATAAACCCCTCACACCGCGCAATCACCGGAAATATAAACCCCCCTACACCACGCAATCACCGGAAATATAAAACCACACACACCGCGCAATCACCGGAAATATAAAACCCCTCACACCGCGCAATCACCGGAAATATAAAACCCCCCACACCGTGCAATCACCGGAAATATAAAACACCTCACACCGTGCAATCAACGGAAATATAAAACCCCACACACCGCGCAATCACCGGAAATATAAACCCCCCACACCGCGCAATCACCGGAAATATAAAACCCCCCACACCGTGAAATCACCGGAAATATAAAACACCTCACACCGCGCAATCACCGGAAATATAAAACCCCTCACACCGCGCAATCACCGGAAATATAAACCACCCACACCGCGCAATCACCGGAAATATAAACCCCTCACACCGCGCAATCACCGGAAATATAACCCCCCCACACCGCGCAATCACCGGAAATATAAACCCCTTACACCGCGCAATCACCAGAAATATAAACCCCCCTCACACCGCGCAATCACCGGAAATATAAAACCCCTCACACCGCGCAATCACCGGAAATATAAACCCCTCACACCGCGCAATCACCGGAAATATAAACCCCCTCACACCGCGCAATTACCGGAAATATAAAACCCCTCACACCGCGCAATCACCGGAAATATAAAACCCCTCCCACCGCGCAATCACCGGAAATATAAACCCCCTCACACTGCGCAATCACCGGATATATAAACCCCCTCACACCGCGCAATCACCGGAAATATAAACCCCCTCACACCGTGCAATCACCTGAAATATAAAACCCCTCACACCGCGCAATCACCTGAAATATAAAACCCCTCACACCGCGCAATCACCGGAAATATAAACCCCTCACACCGCGCAATCACCGGAAATATAAACCCCTCACACCGCGCAATCACCGGAAATATAAAACCCCTCACACCGCGCAATCACCGGTATTATAAACCCCCTCACACCGCGCAATCACCGGAAATATAAACCCCTCACACCGCGCAATCACCGGAAATATAAAACCCCTCACACCGCGCAATCACCGGAAATATAAACCCCCCCACACCGCGCAATCACCGGAAATATAAACCCCCTCACACCGCGCAATCACCGGAAATATAAAACCCCTCACACCGCGCAATCACCGGAAATATAAAACCCCTCACACCGCGCAATCACCGGAAATATAAACCCCCCCACACCGCACAATCACTGGAAATATAAACCCCCCTACACCACGCAATCACCGGAAATATAAAACCACACACACCGCGCAATCACCGGAAATATAAAACCCCTCACACCGCGCAATCACCGGAAATATAAACCCCCCCACACCGCGCAATCACCGGAAATATAAACCCCCCTACACCACGCAATCACCGGAAATATAAAACCACACACACCGCGCAATCACCGGAAATATAAAACCCCTCACACCGCGCAATCACCGGAAATATATAACCCCCCACACCGTGCAATCACCGGAAATATAAAACACCTCACACCGTGCAATCAACGGAAATATAAAACCCCACACACCGCGCAATCACCGGAAATATAAACCCCCCACACCGCGCAATCACCGGAAATATAAAACCCCCCACACCGTGAAATCACCGGAAATATAAAACACCTCACACCGCGCAATCACCGGAAATATAAAACCCCTCACACCGCGCAATCACCGGAAATATAAACCACCCACACCGCGCAATCACCGGAAATATAAACCCCTCACACCGCGCAATCACCGGAAATATAACCCCCCCACACCGCGCAATCACCGGAAATATAAACCCCTTACACCGCGCAATCACCAGAAATATAAACCCCCCTCACACCGCGCAATCACCGGAAATATAAAACCCCTCACACCGCGCAATCACCGGAAATATAAACCCCTCACACCGCGCAATCACCGGAAATATAAACCCCCTCACACCGCGCAATTACCGGAAATATAAAACCCCTCACACCGCGCAATCACCGGAAATATAAAACCCCTCCCACCGCGCAATCACCGGAAATATAAACCCCCTCACACTGCGCAATCACCGGATATATAAACCCCCTCACACCGCGCAATCACCGGAAATATAAACCCCCTCACACCGTGCAATCACCTGAAATATAAAACCCCTCACACCGCGCAATCACCTGAAATATAAAACCCCTCACACCGCGCAATCACTGGAAATATAAACCCCTCACACCGCGCAATCACCGGAAATATAAACCCCTCACACCGCGCAATCACCGGAAATATAAAACCCCTCACACCGCGCAATCACCGGAAATATAAACCCCCTCACACCGCGCAATCACCGGAAATATAAACCCCTCACACCGCGCAATCACCGGAAATATAAAACCCCTCACACCGCGCAATCACCGGAAATATAAACCCCCCCACACCGCGCAATCACCGGAAATATAAACCCCCTCACACCGCGCAATCACCGGAAATATAAAACCCCTCACACCGCGCAATCACCGGAAATATAAAACCCCTCACACCGCGCAATCACCGGAAATATAAACCCCCCCACACCGCACAATCACTGGAAATATAAACCCCTCACACCGCGCAATCACCGGAAATATAAAACCCCCACACCGCGCCATCACCGGAAATATAAAACCACTCACACCCCGCAATCACCGGAAATATAAAACCCCTCACACCGCGCAATCACCGGAAATATAAAACCCCTCACACCGCGCAATCACCGGAGATATAAACCCCTCACACCGCGCAATCACCGGAGATATAAAACCCCTCACACCGCGCAATCACCGGAAATATAAACCCCCCCACACCGCACAATCACTGGAAATATAAACCCCTCACACCGCGCAATCACCGGAAATATAAAACCCCTCATATCGCGCAATCACCGGAAATATAAAACCCTCACACCGCGCAATCACCGGAAATATAAAACCCCTCACACCGCGCAATCACCGGAAATATAAACCCCTCACACCGCGCAATCACCGGAAATATAACCCCCCCCCCCACACCGCGCAATGACCGGAAATATAAACCCCTCACACCGCGCAATCACCGGAAATATAAACCCCCCCACACCGCACAATCACCAGAAATATAAAACCCTCACACCGCGCAATCACCGGAAATATAAAACCCTCACACCGCGCAATCACCGGAAATATAAACCCCCTCACACCGCGCAATCATCGGAAATATAAACCCCTCACACCGCGCAATCACCGGAAATATAAACCCCTCACACCGCGCAATCACCGGAAATATAAAACCCCCCACACCGCGCAATCACCAGAAATATAAAACCCCTCACACCGCGCCATCACCGGAAATATAACCCCCCCTCACACCGCGCAATCACCGGAAATATAAACCCCTCACACTGCGCAATCACCGGAAATATAAAACCCCCCCACACCGCGCAATCACCGGAAATATAAACCCCTCACACCGCGCAATCACCGGAAATATAAACCCCCCCACACAATCACCGGAAATATAATCCACTCACACCGCGCAATCACCATAAATATAAACCCCTCACACAGCGCAATCACTGGAAATATAAAACCCCTCACACCACGCAATTACCGGAAATATAAAACCCCTCACACCGCGCAATCACCGGAAATATAAAACCCCTCACACCGCGCAATCACCGGAAATATAAAACTCCTCTCACCGCGCAATCACCGGAAATATAAACCCCTCACACCGCGCAATCACCGGAAATATAAACCCCTCACACCGCGCAATCACCGGAAATATAAACTCCCTCACACCGCGCAATCACCGGAAATATAAAACCCCTCACACCGCGCAATCACCGGAAATATAAAACCCCTCACACCGCGCAATCACCGGAAATATAAAACCCCCTCACACCACGCAATCACCGGAAATATAAAACCCCCTCACACAGCGCAATCACCGGAAATATAAAACCCCTCACACCGCGCAATCACCGGAAATATAAAACACAACACACCGTGCAATTACCGGAAATATAAAACCCCTCACACCGCGCAATCACCGGAAATATAAAACCCCTCACACCGCGCAATCACCGGAAATATAAAACCCCTCACACCGCGCAATCACCGGAAATATAAAACCCCCTCACACAGCGCAATCACCGGAAATATAAAACCCCTCACACCGCGCAATCACCGTAAATATAAAACACAACACACCGTGCAATTACCGGAAATATAAAACCCCTCACACCGCGCAATCACCGGAAATATAAAACCCCTCACACCGCGCAATCACCGGAAATATAAAACCCCTCACACCGCGCAATCACCGGAAATATAAAACCCTTCACACCGCGCAATCACCGGAAATATAAAACCCCTCACACCGCGCAATCACCGGAAATATAAACCCCCTCACACCGCGCAATCACCGGAAATATAAAACCCCTCACACCGCGCAATCACCCGAAATATAAACCCCCCACACCGCGCAATCACTGGAAATATAAACCCCCTCACACCGCGCAATCACCGGAAATATAACCCCCTCACACCGCGCAATCACCGGAAATATAAACCCCTCACACCGCGCAATCACCGGAAATATAAAACCCCTCACACCGCGCAATCACCGGAAATATAAAACCCCTCACACCGCGCAATCACCGGAAATATAAAACCTCCCACACCGCGCAATCACCGGAAATATAAAACCCCCCACACCGCGCAATCACCGGAAATATAAACCCCTCACACCGCGCAATCACCGGAAATATAAAACACCTCACACCGCGCAATCACCGGAAATATAAAACCCCCCACACCGCGCAATCACCGGAAATATAAAACCCCCACACTGCGCAATCACCGGAAATATAAACCGCTCAGACCGCGCAATCACCGGAAATATAAACCCCCCCACACCGCGCAATCACCGGAAATATAAAACCACACACACCGCGCAATCACAGGAAATATAAAACCCCTCACACCGCGCAATCACCAGAAATATAAAACCCCTCACACCGCGCAATCACCGGAAATATAAACCCCTCACACCGCGCAATCACCGGAAATATAAAACCACACACACCGCGCAATCACAGGAAATATAAAACCCCTCACACCGCGCAATCACCAGAAATATAAACCCCTCACACCGCGCAATCACCGGAAATATAAAACCCTCCACACCGCGCAATCACCGGAAATATAAAACCCCCACACCGCGCAATCACCGGAAATATAAAACCCCTCACACCGCGCAATCACCGGAAATATAAACCCCTCACACCGCGCAATCACCGGAAATATAAAACCCCTCACACCGCGCAATCACCAAAAATATAACCCCTCACAACGCGCAATCACCGGAAATATAAAACCTTCACACCGCGCAATCACCGGAAACATAAACCCCCTCACACCGCGCAATCACCGGAAATATAAACCCCCCACACCGCGCAATCACCGGAAATATAAAACCCCCCACACACCGCACAATCACCAGAAATATAAAACCCCCCCACACCGCGCAATCACCGGAAATATAACACCCCTCACAACGCGCAATCACCGGAAATATAACCCCCTCACACCGCGTAATCACCGGAAATATAAAACCCCTCACACCGCGCAATCACCGGAAATATAAAACCCCTCACACCGCGCAATCACCGGAAATATAAACCCCCCACACCGCACAATCACCGGAAATATAAACCCCCCACACCGCACAATCACGGAAATATAAACCGCTCACACCGCGCAATCACCGGAAATATAAAACCGCTCACACCGCGCAATCACAGGAAATATAAAACCCCTCACACCGCGCAATCACCGGAAATATAAACCCCTCACACCGCGCAATCACCGGAAATATAAAACCACACACACCGCGCAATCACAGGAAATATAAAACCCCTCACACCGCGCAATCACGGAAATATAAAACCCCTCACACCGCGCAATCACCAGAAATATAAACCCCTCACACCGCGCAATCACCGGAAATATAAAACCCTCCACACCGCGCAATCACCGGAAATATAAAACCCCCACACCGCGCAATCACCGGAAATATAAAACCCCTCACACCGCGCAATCACCGGAAATATAACCCCTCACAACGCGCAATCACCGGAAATATAAAACCTTCACACCGCGCAATCACCGGAAACATAAACCCCCTCACACCGCGCAATCACCGGAAATATAAACCCCCTCACACTGCGCAATCACCGGATATATAAACCCCCTCACACCGCGCAATCACCGGAAATATAAACCCCCTCACACCGTGCAATCACCTGAAATATAAAACCCCTCACACCGCGCAATCACCTGAAATATAAAACCCCTCACACCGCGCAATCACCGGAAATATAAACCCCTCACACCGCGCAATCACCGGAAATATAAACCCCTCACACCGCGCAATCACCGGAAATATAAAACCCCTCACACCGCGCAATCACCGGAAATATAAACCCCCTCACACCGCGCAATCACCGGAAATATAAACCCCTCACACCGCGCAATCACCGGAAATATAAAACCCCTCACACCGCGCAATCACCGGAAATATAAACCCCCCCACACCGCGCAATCACCGGAAATATAAACCCCCTCACACCGCGCAATCACCGGAAATCTAAAACCCCTCACACCGCGCAATCACCGGAAATATAAAACCCCTCACACCGCGCAATCACCGGAAATATAAACCCCCCCACACCGCACAATCACTGGAAATATAAACCCCTCACACCGCGCAATCACCGGAAATATAAAACCCCCCACACCGCGCCATCACCGGAAATATAAAACCACTCACACCCCGCAATCACCTGAAATATAAAACCCCTCACACCGCGCAATCACCGGAAATATAAAACCCCTCACACCGCGCAATCACCGGAGATATAAACCCCTCACACCGCGCAATCACCGGAGATATAAACACCTCACACCGCGCAATCACCGGAAATATAAACCCCCCCACACCGCACAATCACTGGAAATATAAACCCCTCACACCGCGCAATCACCGGAAATATAAAACCCCTCATATCGCGCAATCACCGGAAATATAAAACCCTCACACCGCGCAATCACCGGAAATATAAAACCCCTCACACCGCGCAATCACCGGAAATATAAACCCCTCACACCGCGCAATCACCGGAAATATAACCCCCCCCCCACACCGCGCAATGACCGTAAATATAAACCCCTCACACCGCGCAATCACCGGAAATATAAACCCCCCCCACACCGCGCAATCACCGGAAATATAAACCCCTCACACCGCGTAATCACCGGAAATATAAACCCCTCACACCGCGCAATCACCGGAAATATAAACCCCCCACACCGCGCAATCACCGGAAATTTAAACCCCTCACACCGCGCAATCACCGGAAATATAAAACCCCCCACACCGCGCAATCACCGGAAATATAAACCCCTCACACCGCGCAATCATCAGAAATATAAAACCCCTCACACCGTGCAATCACCGGAAATATAAACCCCCTCACACCGGAAATATAAAACCCCTCACACCGCGCAATCACCGGAAATATAAAACCCCTCACACCGCGCAATCACCGGAAATATAAAACCCCCCACACCGCGCAATCATCGGAAATATAAAACCCCTCACACCGCGCAATCACCGGAAATATAAACCCCCCCACACCGCGCAATCACCGGAAATATAAACCCCTCACACCGCGCAATCACCGGAAATATAAAACCCCCCACACCGCGCAATCACCGGAAATATAACCCCCCCCCCACACCGCGTAATCACCGGAAATATAAACCCCCTCACACCGCGAATCACCGGAAATATAAAACCCCTCACACCGCGCAATCACCGGAAATATAAAACCCCTCACACCGCGCAATCACCGGAAATATAAACCCCTCACACCGCGCAATCACCGGAAATATAAAACCCCTCACACCGCGCAATCACTGGAAATATAAACCCCTCACACCGCGCAATCACCAGAAATATAAAACCCCTCACACCGCGCAATCACCGGAAATATAAAACCACTCACACCGCGCAATCACCGGAAATATAAAACCCCTCACACCGCGCAATCAACGGAAATATAAACCCCTCACACCGCGCAATCACCGGAAATATAAAACCCCCACACCACGCAATCACCGGAAATATAAAACCCCTCACACCGTGCAATCACCGAAAATATAAACCCCTCACACCGCGCAATCACCGGAAATATAAACCCCCCCACACCGTGCAATCACCGGAAATATAAAACCCCTCACACCGCACAATCACCGGAAATATAAACCCCTCACACCGCACAATCCCCGGAAATATAAAACCCCCACACCGCGCAATCACCGGAAATATAAACCCCCCACACCGCGCAATCACTGGAAATATAAAACCCCTCACACCGCGCAATCACCGGAAATATAAACCCCTCACACCGCGCAATCACCGGAAATATAAAACCCCCTCACACCGCGCAATCACCGGAAATATAAAACCCCTCACACCGCGCAATCACCGGAAATATAAACCCCTCACACCGCGCAATCACCGGAAATATAAAACTCCCTCACACCGCGCAATCACCGGAATTAAAAACCACTCACACCGCGCAATCACCGGAAATATAAACCCCTCACACCGCGCAATCATCGGAAATATAAAACCCCTCACACAGCGCAATCACCGGAAATATGACCCCTCACACCGCGCAATCACCGGAAATATGACACCCCTCACACCGCGCAATCACCGGAAATATAAAACCCCCCACACCGCGCAATCACCGGAAATATAAAACCCCCCACACCGCGCAATCACCGGAAATATATAACCCCCCCACACAGCGCAATCACCGGAAATATAAAACCCCTCACACCGCGCAATCACCGGAAATATAAACCCCTCACACCGCGCAATCACCGGAAATATAAAACCCCTCACACCGTGCAATTACCGGAAATATAAAACCCCCCCACACCGTGCAATCACCGGAAATATAAACCCCTCACACCGCGCAATCACCGGAAATATAAAACCCCCCACACCGCGCAATCACCGGAAATATAAAACCCTCCACACCATGCAATCACCGGAAATATAAACCCCCCCACACCGCGCAATCACCGGAAATATAAAACTCCTCACACCGCGCAATCACCGGAAATATAAACCACCCACACCGCGCAATCACCGGAAATATAAAACACCTCACACCGCGCAATCACCGGAAATATAAACCCCTCACACCGCGCAATCACCGGAAATATAAACCCCTCACACCGCTCAATCACCGGAAATATAAAACCCCTCACACCGCGCAATCACCGGAAATATAAACCTCCCCCACACCGCGTAATCACCGGAAATATAAAACTCCCTCACACCGCGCAATCACCGGAATTATAAACCACTCACACCGCGCAATCACCGGAAATATAAACCCCTCACACCGCGCAATCACCGGAAATATAAAACCCCTCACACAGCGCAATCACCGGAAATATGACCCCTCACACCGCGCAATCACCGGAAATATGACACCCCTCACACCGCGCAATCACCGGAAATATAAAACCCCCCACACCGCGCAATCACCGGAAATATAAAACCCCCCACACCGCGCAATCACCGGAAATATATAACCCCCCCACACAGCGCAATCACCGGAAATATAAAACCCCTCACACCGCGCAATCACCGGAAATATAAACCCCTCACACCGCGCAATCACCGGAAATATAAAACCCTCACACCGCACAATCACCGGAAATATAAACCTTTCACACCGCGCAATCACCGGAAATATAAACCCCTCACACCGAGCAATCACCGGAAATATAAACCCCTTACACCGCGCAATCACCGGAAATATAAAACCCCTCACACCGCGCAATCACCGGAAATATAAACCCCTCACACCGCGCAATCACCGGAAATATAAAACCCCTCACACCGCGCAATCACCAGAAATATAAAACCCCTCACACCGCGCAATCACTGGAAATATAAAACCCCTCACACCGCGCAATCACCGGAAATATAAACCCCTCACACCGCGCAATCACCGGAAATATAAACCCCTCACACCGCGCAATCACCGGAAATATAAAACCCCTCACACTGCGCAATCACCAGAAATATAAAACCCCTCACACCGCGCAATCACTGGAAATATAAAACCCCTCACACCGCGCAATCACCGGAAATATAAACCCCTCACACCGCGCAATCACCGGAAATATAAACCCCCCACACCGCGCAATCACCGGAAATATAAACCCCCCACACCGCGGAATCACCGGAAATATAAACCCCTCACACCGCGCAATCACCGGAAAAATAAAACCCCTCACACTGCGCAATCACCGGAAATATAAAACCTCTCACACCGCGCAATCACCGGAAATATAAACCCCTCACACCGAGCAATCACCGGAAATATAAACCCCCCACACCGCGCAATCACCGGAAATATAAAACCCCTCACACCGCGCAATCACCGGAAATATAAACCCCTCACACCGCGCAATCACAGGAAATATAAACCCCCTCACACCGCGCAATCACCGGAAATATAAAACCCCTCACACCGCGCAATCACCGGAAATATAACCCCCCCACACCGCGCAATCACCGGAAATATAAACCCCCCACACCGCGCAATCACCGGAAATATAAAACCCCTCACACCGCGCAATCACCGGAAATATAAAACCCCCCACACCGCGCAATCACCGGAAATATAAACCCCTCACACCGCGCAATCACCGGAAATATAAACCCCCCTACACCACGAAATCACCGGAAATATAAAACCACACACACCGCGCAATCACCGGAAATATAAAACCCCTCACACCGCGCAATCACCGGAAATATAAAACCCCCCACACCGTGCAATCACCGGAAATATAAAACACCTCACACCGTGCAATCAACGGAAATATAAAACCCCACACACCGCGCAATCACCGGAAATATAAACCCCCCACACCGCGCAATCACCGGAAATATAAAACCCCCCACACCGTGAAATCACCGGAAATATAAAACACCTCACACCGCGCAATCACCGGAAATATAAAACCCCTCACACCGCGCAATCACCGGAAATATAAACCACCCACACCGCGCAATCACCGGAAATATAAACCCCTCACACCGCGCAATCACCGGAAATATAACCCCCCCACACCGCGCAATCACCGGAAATATAAACCCCTTACACCGCGCAATCACCAGAAATATAAACCCCCCTCACACCGCGCAATCACCGGAAATATAAAACCCCTCACACCGCGCAATCACCGGAAATATAAACCCCTCACACCGCGCAATCACCGGAAATATAAACCCCCTCACACCGCGCAATTACCGGAAATATAAAACCCCTCACACCGCGCAATCACCGGAAATATAAAACCCCTCCCACCACGCAATCACCGGAAATATAAACCCCCTCACACTGCGCAATCACCGGATATATAAACCCCCTCACACCGCGCAATCACCGGAAATATAAACCCCCTCACACCGTGCAATCACCTGAAATATAAAACCCCTCACACCGCGCAATCACCTGAAATATAAAACCCCTCACACCGCGCAATCACCGGAAATATAAACCCCTCACACCGCGCAATCACCGGAAATATAAACCCCTCACACCGCGCAATCACCGGAAATATAAAACCCCTCACACCGCGCAATCACCGGTATTATAAACCCCCTCACACCGCGCAATCACCGGAAATATAAACCCCTCACACCGCGCAATCACCGGAAATATAAAACCCCTCACACCGCGCAATCACCGGAAATATAAACCCCCCCACACCGCGCAATCACCGGAAATATAAACCCCCTCACACCGCGCAATCACCGGAAATATAAAACCCCTCACACCGCGCAATCACCGGAAATATAAAACCCCTCACACCGCGCAATCACCGGAAATATAAACCCCCCCACACCGCACAATCACTGGAAATATAAACCCCCCTACACCACGCAATCACCGGAAATATAAAACCACACACACCGCGCAATCACCGGAAATATAAAACCCCTCACACCGCGCAATCACCGGAAATATAAACCCCCCCACACCGCGCAATCACCGGAAATATAAACCCCCCTACACCACGCAATCACCGGAAATATAAAACCACACACACCGCGCAATCACCGGAAATATAAAACCCCTCACACCGCGCAATCACCGGAAATATAAAACCCCCCACACCGTGCAATCACCGGAAATATAAAACACCTCACACCGTGCAATCAACGGAAATATAAAACCCCACACACCGCGCAATCACCGGAAATATAAACCCCCCACACCGCGCAATCACCGGAAATATAAAACCCCCCACACCGTGAAATCA
The DNA here is from genome assembly GCF_050947455.1 of Rhinoderma darwinii. NCBI lineage: Eukaryota > Metazoa > Chordata > Amphibia > Anura > Rhinodermatidae > Rhinoderma > Rhinoderma darwinii. Next base: position 246,462 of record NW_027461673.1, read on the forward strand.
CCGGAAATATAAAACACCTCACACCGCGCAATCACCGGAAATATAAAACCCCTCACACCGCGCAATCACCGGAAATATAAACCACCCACACCGCGCAATCACCGGAAATATAAACCCCTCACACCGCGCAATCACCGGAAATATAACCCCCCCACACCGCGCAATCACCGGAAATATAAACCCCTTACACCGCGCAATCACCAGAAATATAAACCCCCCTCACACCGCGCAATCACCGGAAATATAAAACCCCTCACACCGCGCAATCACCGGAAATATAAACCCCTCACACCGCGCAATCACCGGAACTATAAACCCCCTCACACCGCGCAATTACCGGAAATATAAAACCCCTCACACCGCGCAATCACCGGAAATATAAAACCCCTCCCACCGCGCAATCACCGGAAATATAAACCCCCTCACACTGCGCAATCACCGGATATATAAACCCCCTCACACCGCGCAATCACCGGAAATATAAACCCCCCTCACACCGCGCAATCACCGGAAATATAAAACCCCTCACACCGCGCAATCACCGGAAATATAAACCCCCCCACACCGCACAATCACTGGAAATATAAACCCCTCACACCGCGCAATCACCGGAAATATAAAACCCCCCACACCGCGCCATCACCGGAAATATAAAACCACTCACACCCCGCAATCACCGGAAATATAAAACCCCTCACACCGCGCAATCACCGGAAATATAAAACCCCTCACACCGCGCAATCACCGGAGATATAAACCCCTCACACCGCGCAATCACCGGAGATATAAACCCCTCACACCGCGCAATCACCGGAAATATAAACCCCCCCACACCGCACAATCACTGGAAATATAAACCCCTCACACCGCGCAATCACCGGAAATATAAAACCCCTCATATCGCGCAATCACCGGAAATATAAAACCCTCACACCGCGCAATCACCGGAAATATAAAACCCCTCACACCGCGCAATCACCGGAAATATAAACCCCTCACACCGCGCAATCACCGGAAATATAACCCCCCCCCCCCACACCGCGCAATGACCGGAAATATAAACCCCTCACACCGCGCAATCACCGGAAATATAAACCCCCCCACACCGCACAATCACCAGAAATATAAAACCCTCACACCGCGCAATCACCGGAAATATAAAACCCTCACACCGCGCAATCACCGGAAATATAAACCCCCTCACACCGCGCAATCATCGGAAATATAAACCCCTCACACCGCGCAATCACCGGAAATATAAACCCCTCACACCGCGCAATCACCGGAAATATAAAAACCCCCACACCGCGCAATCACCAGAAATATAAAACCCCTCACACCGCGCCATCACCGGAAATATAACCCCCCCTCACACCGCGCAATCACCGGAAATATAAACCCCTCACACTGCGCAATCACCGGAAATATAAAACCCCCCCACACCGCGCAATCACCGGAAATATAAACCCCTCACACCGCGCAATCACCGGAAATATAAACCCCCCCACACAATCACCGGAAATATAATCCACTCACACCGCGCAATCACCGTAAATATAAACCCCTCACACAGCGCAATCACTGGAAATATAAAACCCCTCACACCACGCAATTACCGGAAATATAAAACCCCTCACACCGCGCAATCACCGGAAATATAAAACCCCTCACACCGCGCAATCACCGGAAATATAAAACTCCTCTCACCGCGCAATCACCGGAAATATAAACCCCTCACACCGCGCAATCACCGGAAATATAAACCCCTCACACCGCGCAATCACCGGAAATATAAACTCCCTCACACCGCGCAATCACCGGAAATATAAAACCCCTCACACCGCGCAATCACCGGAAATATAAAACCCCTCACACTGCGCAATCACCGGAAATATAAAACCCCCTCACACCACGCAATCACCGGAAATATAAAACCCCCTCACACAGCGCAATCACCGGAAATATAAAACCCCTCACACCGCGCAATCACCGGAAATATAAAACACAACACACCGTGCAATTACCGGAAATATAAAACCCCTCACACCGCGCAATCACCGGAAATATAAAACCCCTCACACCGCGCAATCACCGGAAATATAAAACCCCTCACACCGCGCAATCACCGGAAATATAAAACCCCTCACACCGCGCAATCACCGGAAAGATAAACCCCTCACACCGCGCAATCACCGGAAATATAAACCCCCTCACACCGCGCAATCACCGGAAATATAAACCCCCCCACACCGCGCAATCACAGGAAATATAAAACCCCTCACACCGCGCAATCACGGAAATATAAAACCCCTCACACCGCGCAATCACCAGAAATATAAACCCCTCACACCGCGCAATCACCGGAAATATAAAACCCTCCACACCGCGCAATCACCGGAAATATAAAACCCCCACACCGCGCAATCACCGGAAATATAAAACCCCTCACACCGCGCAATCACCGGAAATATAACCCCTCACAACGCGCAATCACCGGAAATATAAAACCTTCACACCGCGCAATCACCGGAAACATAAACCCCCTCACACCGCGCAATCACCGGAAATATAAACCCCCTCACACTGCGCAATCACCGGATATATAAACCCCCTCACACCGCGCAATCACCGGAAATATAAACCCCCTCACACCGTGCAATCACCTGAAATATAAAACCCCTCACACCGCGCAATCACCTGAAATATAAAACCCCTCACACCGCGCAATCACCGGAAATATAAACCCCTCACACCGCGCAATCACCGGAAATATAAACCCCTCACACCGCGCAATCACCGGAAATATAAAACCCCTCACACCGCGCAATCACCGGAAATATAAACCCCCTCACACCGCGCAATCACCGGAAATATAAACCCCTCACACCGCGCAATCACCGGAAATATAAAACCCCTCACACCGCGCAATCACCGGAAATATAAACCCCCCCACACCGCGCAATCACCGGAAATATAAACCCCCTCACACCGCGCAATCACCGGAAATCTAAAACCCCTCACACCGCGCAATCACCGGAAATATAAAACCCCTCACACCGCGCAATCACCGGAAATATAAACCCCCCCACACCGCACAATCACTGGAAATATAAACCCCTCACACCGCGCAATCACCGGAAATATAAACCCCCCCACACCGCACAATCACCAGAAATATAAAACCCTCACACCGCGCAATCACCGGAAATATAAAACCCTCACACCGCGCAATCACCGGAAATATAAACCCCCTCACACCGCGCAATCATCGGAAATATAAACCCCTCACACCGCGCAATCACCGGAAATATAAACCCCTCACACCGCGCAATCACCGGAAATATAAAACCCCCCACACCGCGCAATCACCAGAAATATAAAACCCCTCACACCGCGCCATCACCGGAAATATAACCCCCCCTCACACCGCGCAATCACCGGAAATATAAACCCCTCACACTGCGCAATCACCGAAAATATAAAACCCCCCCACACCGCGCAATCACCGGAAATATAAACCCCTCACACCGCGCAATCACCGGAAATATAAACCCCCCCACACAATCACCGGAAATATAATCCACTCACACCGCGCAATCACCGTAAATATAAACCCCTCACACAGCGCTATCACTGGAAATATAAAACCCCTCACACCACGCAATTACCGGAAATATAAAACCCCTCACACCGCGCAATCACCGGAAATATAAAACCCCTCACACCGCGCAATCACCGGAAATATAAAACTCCTCTCACCGCGCAATCACCAGAAATATAAACCCCTCACACCGCGCAATCACCGGAAATATAAACCCCTCACACCGCGCAATCACCGGAAATATAAACTCCCTCACACCGCGCAATCACCGGAAATATAAAACCCCTCACACCGCGCAATCACCGGAAATATAAAACCCCTCACACCGCGCAATCACCGGAAATATAAAACCCCCTCACACCACGCAATCACCGGAAATATAAAACCCCCTCACACAGCGCAATCACCGGAAATATAAAACCCCTCACACCGCGCAATCACCGGAAATATAAAACACAACACACCGTGCAATTACCGGAAATATAAAACCCCTCACACCGCGCAATCACCGGAAATATAAAACCCCTCACACCGCGCAATCACCGGAAATATAAAACCCCTCACACCGCGCAATCACCGGAAATATAAAACCCCCTCACACAGCGCAATCACCGGAAATATAAAACCCCTCACACCGCGCAATCACCGGAAATATAAAACACAACACACCGTGCAATTACCGGAAATATAAAACCCCTCACACCGCGCAATCACCGGAAATATAAAACCCCTCACACCGCGCAATCACCGGAAATATAAAACCCCTCACACCGCGCAATCACCGGAAATATAAAACCCTTCACACCGCGCAATCACCGGAAATATAAAAATATAAAACCCCTCACACCGCGCAATCACCGGAAATATAAACCCCCTCACACCGCGCAATCACCGGAAATATAAAACCCCTCACACCGCGCAATCACCCGAAATATAAACCCCCCACACCGCGCAATCACTGGAAATATAAACCCCCTCACACCGCGCAATCACCGGAAATATAACCCCCTCACACCGCGCAATCACCGGAAATATAAACCCCTCACACCGCGCAATCACCGGAAATATAAAACCCCTCACACCGCGCAATCACCGGAAATATAAAACCCCTCACACCGCGCAATCACCGGAAATATAAAACCTCCCACACCGCGCAATCACCGGAAATATAAAACCCCCCACACCGCGCAATCACCGGAAATATAAACCCCTCACACCGCGCAATCACCGGAAATATAAAACACCTCACAACGCGCAATCACCGGAAATATAAAACCCCCCACACCGCGCAATCACCGGAAATATAAAACCCCCACACTGCGCAATCACCGGAAATATAAACCGCTCAGACCGCGCAATCACGGAAATATAAACCCCCCCACACCGCGCAATCACCGGAAATATAAAACCACACACACCGCGCAATCACAGGAAATATAAAACCCCTCACACCGCGCAATCACCAGAAATATAAAACCCCTCACACCGCGCAATCACCGGAAATATAAACCCCTCACACCGCGCAATCACCGGAAATATAAAACCACACACACCGCGCAATCACAGGAAATATAAAACCCCTCACACCGCGCAATCACCAGAAATATAAACCCCTCACACCGCGCAATCACCGGAAATATAAAACCCTCCACACCGCGCAATCACCGGAAATATAAAACCCCCACACCGCGCAATCACCGGAAATATAAAACCCCTCACACCGCGCAATCACCGGAAATATAAACCCCTCACACCGCGCAATCACCGGAAATATAAAACCCCTCACACCGCGCAATCACCAAAAATATAACCCCTCACAACGCGCAATCACCGGAAATATAAAACCTTCACACCGCGCAATCACCGGAAACATAAACCCCCTCACACCGCGCAATCACCGGAAATATAAACCCCCCACACCGCGCAATCACCGGAAATATAAAACCCCCCACACACCGCACAATCACCAGAAATATAAAACCCCCCCACACCGCGCAATCACCGGAAATATAACACCCCTCACAACGCGCAATCACCGGAAATATAACCCCCTCACACCGCGTAATCACCGGAAATATAAAACCCCTCACACCGCGCAATCACCGGAAATATAAAACCCCTCACACCGCGCAATCACCGGAAATATAAACCCCCCACACCGCACAATCACCGGAAATATAAACCCCCCACACCGCACAATCACGGAAATATAAACCGCTCACACCGCGCAATCACCGGAAATATAAAACCGCTCACACCGCGCAATCACAGGAAATATAAAACCCCTCACACCGCGCAATCACCGGAAATATAAACCCCTCACACCGCGCAATCACCGGAAATATAAAACCCCTCACACCGCGCAATCACCGGAAATATAAAACCCCTCACACCGCGCAATCACCGGAAATATAAAACCCCCTCACACAGCGCAATCACCGGAAATATAAAACCCCTCACACCGCGCAATCACCGGAAATATAAAACACAACACACCGTGCAATTACCGGAAATATAAAACCCCTCACACCGCGCAATCACCGATAATATAAAACCCCTCACACCGCGCAATCACCGGAAATATAAAACCCCTCACACCGCGCAATCACCGGAAATATAAAACCCTTCACACCGCGCAATCACCGGAAATATAAAACCCCTCACACCGCGCAATCACCGGAAATATAAACCCCCTCACACCGCGCAATCACCGGAAATATAAAACCCCTCACACCGCGCAATCACCCGAAATATAAACCCCCCACACCGCGCAATCACTGGAAATATAAACCCCCTCACACCGCGCAATCACCGGAAATATAACCCCCTCACACCGCGCAATCACCGGAAATATAAACCCCTCACACCGCGCAATCACCGGAAATATAAAACCCCTCACACCGCGCAATCACCGGAAATATAAAACCCCTCACACCGCGCAATCACCGGAAATATAAAACCTCCCACACCGCGCAATCACCGGAAATATAAAACCCCCCACACCGCGCAATCACCGGAAATATAAACCCCTCACACCGCGCAATCACCGGAAATATAAAACACCTCACAACGCGCAATCACCGGAAATATAAAACCCCCCACACCGCGCAATCACCGGAAATATAAAACCCCCACACTGCGCAATCACCGGAAATATAAACCGCTCAGACCGCGCAATCACCGGAAATATAAACCCCCCCACACCGCGCAATCACCGGAAATATAAAACCACACACACCGCGCAATCACAGGAAATATAAAACCCCTCACACCGCGCAATCACCAGAAATATAAAACCCCTCACACCGCGCAATCACCGGAAATATAAACCCCTCACACCGCGCAATCACCGGAAATATAAAACCACACACACCGCGCAATCACAGGAAATATAAAACCCCTCACACCGCGCAATCACCAGAAATATAAACCCCTCACACCGCGCAATCACCGGAAATATAAAACCCTCCACACCGCGCAATCACCGGAAATATAAAACCCCCACACCGCGCAATCACCGGAAATATAAAACCCCTCACACCGCGCAATCACCGGAAATATAAACCCCTCACACCGCGCAATCACCGGAAATATAAAACCCCTCACACCGCGCAATCACCAAAAATATAACCCCTCACAACGCGCAATCACCGGAAATATAAAACCTTCACACCGCGCAATCACCGGAAACATAAACCCCCTCACACCGCGCAATCACCGGAAATATAAACCCCCCACACCGCGCAATCACCGGAAATATAAAACCCCCCACACACCGCACAATCACCAGAAATATAAAACCCCCCCACACCGCGCAATCACCGGAAATATAACACCCCTCACAACGCGCAATCACCGGAAATATAACCCCCTCACACCGCGTAATCACCGGAAATATAAAACCCCTCACACCGCGCAATCACCGGAAATATAAAACCCCTCACACCGCGCAATCACCGGAAATATAAACCCCCCACACCGCACAATCACCGGAAATATAAACCCCCCACACCGCACAATCACGGAAATATAAACCGCTCACACCGCGCAATCACCGGAAATATAAAACCGCTCACACCGCGCAATCACAGGAAATATAAAACCCCTCACACCGCGCAATCACCGGAAATATAAACCCCTCACACCGCGCAATCACCGGAAATATAAAACCACACACACCGCGCAATCACAGGAAATATAAAACCCCTCACACCGCGCAATCACCGGAAATATAAAACCCCTCACACCGCGCAATCACCAGAAATATAAACCCCTCACACCGCGCAATCACCGGAAATATAAAACCCTCCACACCGCGCAATCACCGGAAATATAAAACCCCCACACCGCGCAATCACCGGAAATATAAAACCCCTCACACCGCGCAATCACCGGAAATATAACCCCTCACAACGCGCAATCACCGGAAATATAAAACCTTCACACCGCGCAATCACCGGAAACATAAACCCCCTCACACCGCGCAATCACCGGAAATATAAACCCCCCACACCGCGCAATCACCGGAAATATAAAACCCCCCACACACCGCGCAATCACCAGAAATATAAAACCCCCCCACACCGCGCAATCACCGGAAATATAACACCCCTCACACCGCGCAATCACCGGAAATATAACCCCCTCACACCGCGTAATCACCGGAAATATAAAACCCCTCACACCGCGCAATCACCGGAAATATAAATCCCCTCACACCGCGCAATCACCGGAAATATAAACCCCCCCACACCGCACAATCACCGGAAATATAAACCCCCCCACACCGCACAATCACCGGAAATATAAACCGCTCACACCGCGCAATCACCGGAAATATAAAACCGCTCACACCGCGCAATCACCGGAAATATAAAATCCCTCACACAGCGCAATCACCGGAAATATAAAACCCCTCACACCGCGCAATCACCGGAAATATAAACCCCTCACACCGCGCAATCACCGGAAATATAAAACCACACACACCGCGCAATCACAGGAAATATAAAACCCCTCACACCGCGCAATCACCAGAAATATAAACCCCTCACACCGCGCAATCACCGGAAATATAAAACCCTCCACACCGCGCAATCACCGGAAATATAAAACCCCCACACCGCGCAATCACCGGAAATATAAAACCCCTCACACCGCGCAATCACCGGAAATATAACCCCTCACAACGCGCAATCACCGGAAATATAAAACCTTCACACCGCGCAATCACCGGAAACATAAACCCCCTCACACCGCGCAATCACCGGAAATATAAACCCCCCACACCGCGCAATCACCGGAAATATAAAACCCCCCACACACCGCGCAATCACCAGAAATATAAAACCCCCCCACACCGCGCAATCACCGGAAATATAACACCCCTCACACCGCGCAATCACCGGAAATATAACCCCCTCACACCGCGTAATCACCGGAAATATACAAAACCCCTCACACCGCGCAATCACCGGAAATATAAAACCCCTCACACCGCGCAATCACCGGAAATATAAACCCCCTCACACCGCGCAATCACCGGAAATATAAACCGCTCACACCGCGCAATCACCGGAAATATAAACCCCCCCACACCGCACAATCACCGGAAATATAAACCGCTCACACCGCGCAATCACCGGAAATATAAAACCGCTCACACCGCGCAATCACCGGAAATATAAAATCCCTCACTCCGCGCAATCACCGGAAATATAAAACCCCTCACACCGCGCAATCACCGGAAATATAAACCCCCCACACCGCGCAATCACCGGAAATATAAAACCCTCCACACCGTGCAATCACCGGAAATATAAAACCCCCCACACCGCGCAATCACCGGAAATATAAAACTCCTCACACCGCGCAATCACCGGAAATATAAACCACCCACACCGCGCAATCACCGGAAATATAAAACACCTCACACCGCGCAATCACCGGAAATATAAACCCCTCACACCGTGCAATCACCGGAAATATAAACCCCTCACACCGCGCAATCACCGGAAATATAAACCTCCCCCACACCGCGTAATCACCGGAAATATAAAACTCCCTCACACCGCGCAATCACCGGAATTATAAACCACTCACACTGCGCAATCACCGGAAATATAAACCCCTCACACCGCGCAATCACCGGAAATATAAAACCCCTCACACAGCGCAATCACCGGAAATATGACCCCTCACACCGCGCAATCACCGGAAATATGACACCACACACACCGCGCAATCACAGGAAATATAAAACCCCTCACACCGCGCAATCACCAGAAATATAAACCCCTCACACCGCGCAATCACCGGAAATATAAAACCCTCCACACCGCGCAATCACCGGAAATATAAAACCCCCACACCGCGCAATCACCGGAAATATAAACCCCTCACACCGCGCAATCACCGGAAATATAAAACCTTCACACCGCGCAATCACCAGAAACATAAACCCCCTCACACCGCGCAATCACCGGAAATATAAACCCCCCACATCGCGCAATCACCGGAAATATAAAACCCCACACACACCGCGCAATCACCAGAAATATAAAACCCCCCCCCCACACCGCGCAATCACCGGAAATATAACACCCCTCACACCGCGCAATCACCGGAAATATAACCCCTTCACACCGCGTAATCACCGGAAATATAAAACCCCCCACACCGCGCAATCACCGGAAATATAAAACTCCTCACACCGCGCAATCACCGGAAATATAAACCACCCACACCGCGCAATCACCGGAAATATAAAACACCTCACACCGCGCAATCACCGGAAATATAAACCCCTCACACCGCGCAATCACCGGAAATATAAACCCCTCACACCGCTCAATCACCGGAAATATAAAACCCCTCACACCGCGCAATCACCGGAAATATAAACCTCCCCCACACCGCGTAATCACCGGAAATATAAAACTCCCTCACACCGTGCAATCACCGGAATTATAAACCACTCACACCGCGCAATCACCGGAAATATAAACCCCTCACACCGCGCAATCACCGGAAATATAAAACCCCTCACACAGCGCAATCACCGGAAATATGACCCCTCACACCGCGCAATCACCGGAAATATGACACCCCTCACACCGCGCAATCACCGGAAATATAAAACCCCCCACACCGCGCAATCACCGGAAATATAAAACCCCCCACACCGCGCAATCACCGGAAATATATAACCCCCCCACACCGCGCAATCACCGGAAATATAAAACCCCTCACACCGCGCAATCACCGGAAATATAAACCCCTCACACCGCGCAATCACCGGAAATATAAACCCTCACACCGCGCAATCACCGGAAATATAAACCCCTCACACCGAGCAATCACCGGAAATATAAACACCTTACACCGCGCAATCACCGGAAATATAAAACCCCTCACACCGCGCAATCACCGGAAATATAAACCCCTCACACCGCGCAATCACCGGAAATATAAAACTCCTCACAACGCGCAATCACCGGAAATATAAACCCCTCACACCGCGCAATCACCGGAAATATAAAACCCCTCACACCGCGCAATCACCGGAAATATAAACCCGTCACACCGCGCAATCACCGGAAATATAAACCCCTCACACCCCGCAATCACAGGAAATATAAACCCCCTCACACTGCACAATCACCGGAAATATAAAACCCCTCACACCGCGCAATCACCGGAAATATAAAACCCCTAACACCGCGCAATCACCGGAAATATAAAACCCCTCACACCGCGCAATCACCGGAAATATAAAACTCCTCACACCGCACAATCCCCGGAAATATAAACCCCTCACACCGCGCAATCACCGGAAATATAAACCCCTCACACCCCGCAATCATCAGAAATATAAAACCCCTCACACCGCGCAATCACCGGAAATATAAACCCCTCACACCGCGCAATCACCGGAAATATAAAACCACACACACCGCGCAATCACAGGAAATATAAAACCCCTCACACCGCGCAATCACGGAAATATAAAACCCCTCACACCGCGCAATCACCAGAAATATAAACCCCTCACACCGCGCAATCACCGGAAATATAAAACCCTCCACACCGCGCAATCACCGGAAATATAAAACCCCCACACCGCGCAATCACCGGAAATATAAAACCCCTCACACCGCGCAATCACCGGAAATATAACCCCTCACAACGCGCAATCACCGGAAATATAAAACCTTCACACCGCGCAATCACCGGAAACATAAACCCCCTCACACCGCGCAATCACCGGAAATATAAACCCCCTCACACTGCGCAATCACCGGATATATAAACCCCCTCACACCGCGCAATCACCGGAAATATAAACCCCCTCACACCGTGCAATCACCTGAAATATAAAACCCCTCACACCGCGCAATCACCTGAAATATAAAACCCCTCACACCGCGCAATCACCGGAAATATAAACCCCTCACACCGCGCAATCACCGGAAATATAAACCCCTCACACCGCGCAATCACCGGAAATATAAAACCCCTCACACCGCGCAATCACCGGAAATATAAACCCCCTCACACCGCGCAATCACCGGAAATATAAACCCCTCACACCGCGCAATCACCGGAAATATAAAACCCCTCACACCGCGCAATCACCGGAAATATAAACCCCCCCACACCGCGCAATCACCGGAAATATAAACCCCCTCACACCGCGCAATCACCGGAAATCTAAAACCCCTCACACCGCGCAATCACCGGAAATATAAAACCCCTCACACCGCGCAATCACCGGAAATATAAACCCCCCCACACCGCACAATCACTGGAAATATAAACCCCTCACACCGCGCAATCACCGGAAATATAAAACCCCCCACACCGCGCCATCACCGGAAATATAAAACCACTCACACCCCGCAATCACCGGAAATATAAAACCCCTCACACCGCGCAATCACCGGAAATATAAAACCCCTCACACCGCGCAATCACCGGAGATATAAACCCCTCACACCGCGCAATCACCGGAGATATAAACACCTCACACCGCGCAATCACCGGAAATATAAACCCCCCCACACCGCACAATCACTGGAAATATAAACCCCTCACACCGCGCAATCACCGGAAATATAAAACCCCTCATATCGCGCAATCACCGGAAATATAAAACCCTCACACCGCGCAATCACCGGAAATATAAAACCCCTCACACCGCGCAATCACCGGAAATATAAACCCCTCACACCGCGCAATCACCGGAAATATAACCCCCCCCCCCACACCGCGCAATGACCGGAAATATAAACCCCTCACACCGCGCAATCACCGGAAATATAAACCCCCCCACACCGCACAATCACCAGAAATATAAAACCCTCACACCGCGCAATCACCGGAAATATAAAACCCTCACACCGCGCAATCACCGGAAATATAAACCCCCTCACACCGCGCAATCATCGGAAATATAAACCCCTCACACCGCGCAATCACCGGAAATATAAACCCCTCACACCGCGCAATCACCGGAAATATAAAACCCCCCACACCGCGCAATCACCAGAAATATAAAACCCCTCACACCGCGCCATCACCGGAAATATAACCCCCCCTCACACCGCGCAATCACCGGAAATATAAACCCCTCACACTGCGCAATCACCGAAAATATAAAACCCCCCCACACCGCGCAATCACCGGAAATATAAACCCCTCACACCGCGCAATCACCGGAAATATAAACCCCCCCACACAATCACCGGAAATATAATCCACTCACACCGCGCAATCACCGTAAATATAAACCCCTCACACAGCGCTATCACTGGAAATATAAAACCCCTCACACCACGCAATTACCGGAAATATAAAACCCCTCACACCGCGCAATCACCGGAAATATAAAACCCCTCACACCGCGCAATCACCGGAAATATAAAACTCCTCTCACCGCGCAATCACCAGAAATATAAACCCCTCACACCGCGCAATCACCGGAAATATAAACCCCTCACACCGCGCAATCACCGGAAATATAAACTCCCTCACACCGCGCAATCACCGGAAATATAAAACCCCTCACACCGCGCAATCACCGGAAATATAAAACCCCTCACACCGCGCAATCACCGGAAATATAAAACCCCCTCACACCACGCAATCACCGGAAATATAAAACCCCCTCACACAGCGCAATCACCGGAAATATAAAACCCCTCACACCGCGCAATCACCGGAAATATAAAACACAACACACCGTGCAATTACCGGAAATATAAAACCCCTCACACCGCGCAATCACCGGAAATATAAAACCCCTCACACCGCGCAATCACCGGAAATATAAAACCCCTCACACCGCGCAATCACCGGAAATATAAAACCCCCTCACACAGCGCAATCACCGGAAATATAAAACCCCTCACACCGCGCAATCACCGGAAATATAAAACACAACACACCGTGCAATTACCGGAAATATAAAACCCCTCACACCGCGCAATCACCGGAAATATAAAACCCCTCACACCGCGCAATCACCGGAAATATAAAACCCCTCACACCGCGCAATCACCGGAAATATAAAACCCTTCACACCGCGCAATCACCGGAAATATAAAACCCCTCACACCGCGCAATCACCGGAAATATAAACCCCCTCACACCGCGCAATCACCGGAAATATAAAACCCCTCACACCGCGCAATCACCCGAAATATAAACCCCCCACACCGCGCAATCACTGGAAATATAAACCCCCTCACACCGCGCAATCACCGGAAATATAACCCCCTCACACCGCTCAATCACCGGAAATATAAACCCCTCACACCGCGCAATCACCGGAAATATAAAACCCCTCACACCGCGCAATCACCGGAAATATAAAACCCCTCACACCGCGCAATCACCGGAAATATAAAACCTCCCACACCGCGCAATCACCGGAAATATAAAACCCCCCACACCGCGCAATCACCGGAAATATAAACCCCTCACACCGCGCAATCACCGGAAATATAAAACACCTCACAACGCGCAATCACCGGAAATATAAAACCCCCCACACCGCGCAATCACCGGAAATATAAAACCCCCACACTGCGCAATCACCGGAAATATAAACCGCTCAGACCGCGCAATCACCGGAAATATAAACCCCCCCACACCGCGCAATCACCGGAAATATAAAACCACACACACCGCGCAATCACAGGAAATATAAAACCCCTCACACCGCGCAATCACCAGAAATATAAAACCCCTCACACCGCGCAATCACCGGAAATATAAACCCCTCACACCGCGCAATCACCGGAAATATAAAACCACACACACCGCGCAATCACAGGAAATATAAAACCCCTCACACCGCGCAATCACCAGAAATATAAACCCCTCACACCGCGCAATCACCGGAAATATAAAACCCTCCACACCGCGCAATCACCGGAAATATAAAACCCCCACACCGCGCAATCACCGGAAATATAAAACCCCTCACACCGCGCAATCACCGGAAATATAAACCCCTCACACCGCGCAATCACCGGAAATATAAAACCCCTCACACCGCGCAATCACCAAAAATATAACCCCTCACAACGCGCAATCACCGGAAATATAAAACCTTCACACCGCGCAATCACCTGAAACATAAACCCCCTCACACCGCGCAATCACCGGAAATATAAACCCCCCACACCGCGCAATCACCGGAAATATAAAACCCCCCACACACCGCACAATCACCAGAAATATAAAACCCCCCCACACCGCGCAATCACCGGAAATATAACACCCCTCACAACGCGCAATCACCGGAAATATAACCCCCTCACACCGCGTAATCACCGGAAATATAAAACCCCTCACACCGCGCAATCACCGGAAATATAAAACCCCTCACACCGCGCAATCACCGGAAATATAAACCCCCCACACCGCACAATCACCGGAAATATAAACCCCCCACACCGCACAATCACGGAAATATAAACCGCTCACACCGCGCAATCACCGGAAATATAAAACCGCTCACACCGCGCAATCACAGGAAATATAAAACCCCTCACACCGCGCAATCACCGGAAATATAAACCCCTCACACCGCGCAATCACCGGAAATATAAAACCACACACACCGCGCAATCACAGGAAATATAAAACCCCTCACACCGCGCAATCACCGGAAATATAAAACCCCTCACACCGCGCAATCACCAGAAATATAAACCCCTCACACTGCGCAATCACCGGAAATATAAAACCCTCCACACCGCGCAATCACCGGAAATATAAAACCCCCACACCGCGCAATCACCGGAAATATAAAACCCCTCACACCGCGCAATCACCGGAAATATAACCCCTCACAACGCGCAATCACCGGAAATATAAAACCTTCACACCGCGCAATCACCGGAAACATAAACCCCCTCACACCGCGCAATCACCGGAAATATAAACCCCCCACACCGCGCAATCACCGGAAATATAAAACCCCCCACACACCGCGCAATCACCAGAAATATAAAACCCCCCCACACCGCGCAATCACCGGAAATATAACACCCCTCACACCGCGCAATCACCGGAAATATAACCCCCTCACACCGCGTAATCACCGGAAATATAAAACCCCTCACACCGCGCAATCACCGGAAATATAAATCCCCTCACACCGCGCAATCACCGGAAATATAAACCCCCCCACACCGCACAATCACCGGAAATATAAACCCCCCCACACCGCACAATCACCGGAAATATAAACCGCTCACACCGCGCAATCACCGGAAATATAAAACCGCTCACACCGCGCAATCACCGGAAATATAAAATCCCTCACACAGCGCAATCACCGGAAATATAAAACCCCTCACACCGCGCAATCACCGGAAATATAAACCCCTCACACCGCGCAATCACCGGAAATATAAAACCACACACACCGCGCAATCACAGGAAATATAAAACCCCTCACACCGCGCAATCACCAGAAATATAAACCCCTCACACCGCGCAATCACCGGAAATATAAAACCCTCCACACCGCGCAATCACCGGAAATATAAAACCCCCACACCGCGCAATCACCGGAAATATAAAACCCCTCACACCGCGCAATCACCGGAAATATAACCCCTCACAACGCGCAATCACCGGAAATATAAAACCTTCACACCGCGCAATCACCGGAAACATAAACCCCCTCACACCGCGCAATCACCGGAAATATAAACCCCCCACACCGCGCAATCACCGGAAATATAAAACCCCCCACACACCGCGCAATCACCAGAAATATAAAACCCCCCCACACCGCGCAATCACCGGAAATATAACACCCCTCACACCGCGCAATCACCGGAAATATAACCCCCTCACACCGCGTAATCACCGGAAATATACAAAACCCCTCACACCGCGCAATCACCGGAAATATAAAACCCCTCACACCGCGCAATCACCGGAAATATAAACCCCCTCACACCGCGCAATCACCGGAAATATAAACCGCTCACACCGCGCAATCACCGGAAATATAAACCCCCCCACACCGCACAATCACCGGAAATATAAACCGCTCACACCGCGCAATCACCGGAAATATAAAACCGCTCACACCGCGCAATCACCGGAAATATAAAATCCCTCACTCCGCGCAATCACCGGAAATATAAAACCCCTCACACCGCGCAATCACCGGAAATATAAACCCCCCACACCGCGCAATCACCGGAAATATAAAACCCTCCACACCGTGCAATCACCGGAAATATAAAACCCCCCACACCGCGCAATCACCGGAAATATAAAACTCCTCACACCGCGCAATCACCGGAAATATAAACCACCCACACCGCGCAATCACCGGAAATATAAAACACCTCACACCGCGCAATCACCGGAAATATAAACCTCTCACACCGTGCAATCACCGGAAATATAAACCCCGCACACCGCGCAATCACCGGAAATATAAACCTCCCCCACACCGCGTAATCACCGGAAATATAAAACTCCCTCACACCGCGCAATCACCGGAATTATAAACCACTCACACCGCGCAATCACCGGAAATATAAACCCCTCACACCGCGCAATCACCGGAAATATAAAACCCCTCACACAGCGCAATCACCGGAAATATGACCCCTCACACCGCGCAATCACCGGAAATATGACACCACACACACCGCGCAATCACAGGAAATATAAAACCCCTCACACCGCGCAATCACCAGAAATATAAACCCCTCACACCGCGCAATCACCGGAAATATAAAACCCTCCACACCGCGCAATCACCGGAAATATAAAACCCCCACACCGCGCAATCACCGGAAATATAAACCCCTCACACCGCGCAATCACCGGAAATATAAAACCTTCACACCGCGCAATCACCAGAAACATAAGCCCCCTCACAACGCGCAATCACCGGAAATATAAACCCCCCACATCGCGCAATCACCGGAAATATAAAACCCCACACACACCGCGCAATCACCAGAAATATAAAACCCCCCCCACACCGTGCAATCACCGGAAATATAACACCCCTCACACCGCGCAATCACCGGAAATATAACCCCTTCACACCGCGTAATCACCGGAAATATAAAACCCCCCACACCGCGCAATCACCGGAAATATAAAACTCCTCACACCGCGCAATCACCGGAAATATAAACCACCCACACCGCGCAATCACCGGAAATATAAAACACCTCACACCGTGCAATCACCGGAAATATAAACCCCTCACACCGCGCAATCACCGGAAATATAAACCCCTCACACCGCTCAATCACCGGAAATATAAAACCCCTCACACCGCGCAATCACCGGAAATATAAACCTCCCCCACACCGCGTAATCACCGGAAATATAAAACTCCCTCACACCGTGCAATCACCGGAATTATAAACCACTCACACCGCGCAATCACCGGAAATATAAACCCCTCACACCGCGCAATCACCGGAAATATAAAACCCCTCACACAGCGCAATCACCGGAAATATGACCCCTCACACCGCGCAATCACCGGAAATATGACACCCCTCACACCGCGCAATCACCGGAAATATAAAACCCCCCACACCGCGCAATCACCGGAAATATAAAACCCCCCACACCGCGCAATCACCGGAAATATATAACCCCCCCACACCGCGCAATCACCGGAAATATAAAACCCCTCACACCGCGCAATCACCGGAAATATAAACCCCTCACACCGCGCAATCACCGGAAATATAAACCCCTCACACCGAGCAATCACCGGAAATATAAACACCTTACACCGCGCAATCACCGGAAATATAAAACCCCTCACACCGCGCAATCACCGGAAATATAAACCCCTCACACCGCGCAATCACCGGAAATATAAAACTCCTCACAACGCGCAATCACCGGAAATATAAACCCCTCACACCGCGCAATCACCGGAAATATAAAACCCCTCACACCGCGCAATCACCGGAAATATAAACCCGTCACACCGCGCAATCACCGGAAATATAAACCCCTCACACCCCGCAATCACAGGAAATATAAACCCCCTCACACTGCACAATCACCGGAAATATAAAACCCCTCACACCGCGCAATCACCGGAAATATAAAACCCCTAACACCGCGCAATCACCGGAAATATAAAACCCCTCACACCGCGCAATCACCGGAAATATGAAACTCCTCACACCGCACAATCCCCGGAAATATAAACCCCTCACACCGCGCAATCACCGGAAATATAAACCCCTCACACCCCGCAATCATCAGAAATATAAAACTCCTCACACCGCGCAATCACCGGAAATATAAAACGTTCTGTCTCACAAAATAGCGACGCAAAACGGTTTTCTTTTTTGAACAAATTTTTCTTTCCTTGTCGAAGATAAATCTCAAAATTTGGTGTCGTCGTAATCGTATTGACCCGGAGAATAAAGGTAACAAGTCATTTTCACCGCATGGTGAACGCCGCAAAAACTAAACCTAAAAATCAATAGGATTCACTGCGTTTTCCTCTATTCCAGCCCACAATTGTTTCCTCTTTCCCAGCACATTATAGGGGACAATAAAGGGGTTTTCCACGATCGGACAACTGATGACCTTCACCAGATAGGTCATCAGTATATGATCTGTGGGGGTCCGACACCCGGACTCCGCACCGATCATCTGCTCCAGCTGCCTCCGGGCACAAGAAGTCCATGCTGAAAGCAGATGCTCCGGTCACGGAATAGAGCGGTCGTGCTGCTGTGTTAAAGTGAATAGGAGCAGAGCATTTAGTTCTGCAGAACGGCCGCTGTGCAGTGGTCGGAGCCATTTGCTTCCGGCTCCAACTACTGCATACCGTTCAAAACATCCGGCAGCCGGAGCAGCTGATCTGTTCGGGGTCCGGGTGTCGGACCCCCACCATCATATACTGATGACCTATCCAGTGGAGGTCATCCGTTGTCTGATCGTGGAAAACCCCTTTTAAAATTACTTCACGTCCAGCACAAGACATGTTCTCATACGGCTATGCCAACGGAAAAACAAAAAAGTTCTGGCTTTTGGAAGGAGGGAGGAAAAATTTGAATTGGCTGCGTGTCCAAGGGGTTAAGTACATAAGAAGAGACAAACATTAATGAATGACAGACTGGTCCAGAGGGAGAGAGACCCTGCCCTCGTAGACTGCACTCTACAAGAGAAGGAGAGACCCTGCCCGTGTAGACTGCACTCTACAAGAGAAGGAGAGACCCTGCCCACATAGACTGCACTCTACAAGAGAAGGAGAGACCCTGCCCGTGTAGACTGCACTCTACAAGAGGAGAGACCCTGCCCGCGTGGCCTGCACTCTACAAGAGAAGGAGAGACCCTGCCCATATAGACTGCACTCTACAAGAGAAGGAGAGACCCTACCCGCGTATACTGCACTCTACAAGAGAAGGAGAGACCCTGCCCGCGTAGACTGCACTCTACAAGAGAAGGAGAGACCCTGCCCGCGTAGACTGCACTCTACAAGAGAAGGAGAGACCCTGGCCACATAGACTGCACGCTACAAGAGAAGGAGAGACCCTACCCGCGTAGACTGTACTTTACAATAGGAGAGAGACCTTGCCCGCGTAGACTGCACTCTACAAGAGAAGGAGAGACCCTGCCCACATAGACTGCACTTTACAAGAGGAGAGATCCTGCCCACGTAGACTGCACTCTACAAGAGAAGGAGAGACCCTGCCCACATAGACTGCACTCTACAAGAGAAGGAGAGATCCTGCCCACATAGACTACACTCTACAAGAGAAGGAGAGACCCTGCCCTCGTAGACTATACTCTACAAGAGAAGGAGAGACCCTGCCCGTGTAGACTGCACTCTACAAGAGAAGGAGAGATCCTGCCCACATAGACTACACTCTACAAGAGAAGGAGAGACCCTGCCCGTGTAGACTACATTCTACAAGAGAAGGAGAGACCCTGCCCGTGTAGACTGCACTCTACAAGAGAAGGAGAGACCCTGCCCGTGTAGACTGCACTCTACAAGAGAAGGAGAGATCCTGCCCACATAGACTACACTCTACAAGAGAAGGAGAGACCCTGCCCACATAGACTGCACTCTACAAGAGAAGGAGAGATCCTGCCCGTGTAGACTGCACTCTACAAGAGAAGGAGAGATCCTGCCCGTGTAGACTGCACTCTACAAGAGGAGAGACCCTGCCCACATAGACTGCACTCTACAAGAGAAGGAGAGAACCTTCCCACATAGACTGCACTATACAAGAGGAGAGACCCTGCCCGCGTAGACTGCACTCTACAAGAGAAGGAGAGACCCTGCCCACATAGACTGCACTCTACAAGAGAAGGAGAGAACCTTCCCACATAGACTGCACTATACAAGAGGAGAGACCCTGCCCGCGTAGACTGCACTCTACAAGAGAAGGAGAGAACCTGCCCACATAGACTACACTCTACAAGAGAAGGAGAGAACTTGCCCACATAGACTGCACTCTACAATAGGAGAGACCCTGCCCGCATAGACACTACAAGAGTAGACAGTAGGTGAGGGTAGAAGCTGGTCATCCGGTGGAGTAGTGGCAGCCGGTTATTTTAGGGTGTAAGCTTTTCTGAAGAGGGGGTATTCAGGTTACTAGTGAAGGTTTGGATAGTGGGAGAGATCTGATGAGTTGGGCTAAAGAGGTCAGAATGTGGGGGAAGCACGGGAGAAATCTAGATGATGATGTGAGGAACAGATAAAATGAGAACAAAGAAGGTCTTGTGAGGACCGGAGATTATGTGTGGGAAGGTATCAGGAGATTAGGGCAGAGATGTATGGAGGGGACGGTTTGTTGACATCCTTGCATGTCATTTTTAATATGTATAACTTAATTTAGTAGGCAATGGGTGGCCAGTGACCGCAGAGGTGGAATGAGGGGACAAGGTAGATTTACCCTTGCAGCTGAGTTGAGAATGGGTAGGAGGGGTGCAATAGTGTTAGATGGGAAGCCACAGAGAAGGGTGTTGGAGTAGTCTAGACAGTAGATGATGAGGGCATATATACTAGCATTTATGTCTGTTCGAGGAAAGACTGACTTCAAGAGGTTTTTGAGGTGGAGACAGCAAGAAGTGGTAAGCGCTTGGCTGTGCTATTTGAAATTAAGGGTTATCCCAATGAGCGGACCTGTGAGACCGGGAAACGTGTGGAGCCATTAACTGTGATTTGATAGTTCTGGTAAGGGGGTTGAGTGAAATGGGGAAAAGATGATTCCGTTTTCTCCATGTTAATCTTAAGGAAGTGGGAGGTGAAAGAGGAGATAACTGTTAGACACTCTAGATAACAGGGAGGTAACATCAAGACCAGAGGCACTGGCGTAGCTATAGGGGTTGCAGCGGTCGCAATTGCGACCGGGCCCCGAAGCCAGGGGGGCCCACGGCCCCCCGCACCACATCAATAAAAAGTTACTATAGTAACTCGGGCCGCGGGCCCCTGTTACTATAGTAACATACTTTACTTACCTTCCTGGTTCCGGATCGCAGCGGAGGTCCTGACGTCAAGCGCTGTGCGCAGCGCATGACGTCACAGCGCTATGCCGCCGCGCACAGCATCGAGACTACAGAACTCCCGCCGCGGCCGAAGAGGAAGGTAAGGTTAGCCCTGACTGGCGGGGTCTGACTCCCGGGACCCGCCAATCAGCTGTTTTGAAGGGGCCGCAGCACTCGTACGAGAGCTGCTCCCCTTCATTCCTGTCACTTCATTCCTGTCACACTGTGAAACGGTGTCGGCGATTCACAGTGTGGGCGAGTAGTGAAATGAAGGGGAAGCAGCTCTCGTACGAGTGCTGCGGCCCCTTCAAAACAGATGATTGGCGGGACCCGGGAGACACATCAGCTATTGATGGCCTATCCTGTGGATAGGCCATCAATGTTTAGGGACTGCACAACCCCTAAGCCTACGATGTAGCAGGCTTAGGGGGCCCATGAGACAGGATCACAGATTGTGTGATCCTGTCTGCTGGGTCCTGTATCTAAGCCAATCACATGGTAGGCTTAGATACATGGCCCATGCGTGATCCTGTCTGCTGGGCCCTGTATCTAAGCCTACCACACTGTAGGTTTAGATACAGGGCCCCAGCACACAGTAATCTTATACTGTATAAGATTACTGTCTGCTGGACCCTGTAACTAAGCCTACCTTGTGGTAGGCTTAGATACAGGGTCCCACAGACAGTATCACACATGGGCCCTGTATCTAAGCCTTAGGGTATGTGCACAGACACTAATTACGTCCGTAATTGACGGACGTATTTCGGCCGCAAGTACCGAACACAGTGCAGTGAGCCGGGCTCCTAGCATTATAGTTATGTACGACGCTAGGAGTCCCTGGCTCGCTGCAGGACAACTGTCCCATACTGTAAACATGTTTTCAGTACGGGACAGTTGTCCGGCAGCGAGGCAGGGACGCCTAGCATCGTACATAAGTACGACGCTAGGAGCCCGGCTCCCTGCACTGTGTTCGGTCCGGTACTTGCGGCCGAAATACGTCCGTCAATTACGGACGTAATTAGTGTGTGTGCACATACCCTAACACATGTGTTACTAATCATTTTTTGTGTGTTTTCTTACAGGTTCGGTCGTTGGACTACGGCGGATTCCAGGACTACTTCGATGACAGCTTTTTTTTTATTAATAAAATGGTTAATGAGGGTTGTGTGTGTTTTTTTTTTTATTTCAATAAAATATTTTTTCTATGTCTTTGTGGTTTTTTTTTAAACTATATTACTACCGCCTTAGTAATGGCCGCCGGCTGATTGACAGCGTCCATTGCTAAGGCGGGACTTAGTGTTAGCTGCTGCAGAGGCTAACACTAACCCCCTTTATTACCCCGGTACCCACCGCCACCAGGGGTGCTGGGAAGAGCCGGGTACGATCCAGTACCTGACCATCTGTAGTGATGGTCGGCCACTGGGGTGGCCGCAGGCTGGTATTATCAGGAGGGGAAAGGCCAAAAACAGTGGCCCTTCCCATCCTGGTAATGCTGCCTGCTGCTGCTTTATTGTATCTGGCTGGTTATGAAAATGGGGGGGACCCCACGTAATTTATAAAAAAAAATTATTGGAAAGAACGATGTCGGGTCCCCCCCAATTTTCATAACCAGCCAGATACAACACAGCAGCAGCAGGCAGCATTACAAGGGTGGGAAGGGCCACTGTTTTTGGCCTTCCCCAGCCTAATACTACCAGCCTGCGGCCACCCCGGTGCCTGCCCGTCACTACAGATGGTCGGGTACTGGTTTGTACCCGGCTCTTCCCAGTACCCCTGGTGGCGGTGGGTACCGGGGTAATAATGGAGGTTAGTGTAGCCTCTGCACCGGCTAACATTAAGCCTCGCCTTAGTAATGGAGATTGTCAATCAGCCAGCGGCCATTACTAAGGCGGTGATAATAAAGTTTAAAAAGATACAAGCACATAGAAAAAATATTTTATTGAAATAAAAAAACACAACCCTCATTAACCACATTATTGAGAATAAAAGAAACGCCGTCATTGAAGTCCTCGTATCCGAAGTCCAACAACCGAACCTGTAAAAAAAAACATAAACACACAAAAATAATCAGTAACACATAAAGAAACAAAATTATTATTCTTACCTATCCTGGGTCCAGCGCTGGAGCCGCAATGTCAGCGAGCTGGGCCCTGTATCTAATCCTATCATGTGTGATACAGTCTGCTGAGCTGTGTATCTAATCCAATCATGTATGATACTGTCTGCTGGGCCCTATATCTAATCCGATCATGTGTGATACTGTCTGCTGAGCCACTGTATCTAATCCTATCATGTGTGATACTGTCTGCTGAGCCACTGTATCTAATCCTATCATGTGTGGTACTGTCTTCTGAGCCACTGTATCTAATCCTATCATGTGTGATACTGTCTGCTGAGCCACTGTATCTAATCCTATCATGTGTGGTACTGTCTGCTGAGCCACTGTATCTAATCCTATCATGTGTGGTACTGTCTGCTGAGCCACTGTATCTAATCCTATCATGTGTGATACTGTCTGCTGGGCCACTGTATCTAATCCTATCATGTGTGATACTGTCTGCTCAGCCACTGTATCTAATCCTATCCATAGTTTATAGGGTCGTAGTGCTATAGATATGCTATGCTGTCTCATATACACACTTTTTTTTGGGGCGGACACATATGTATTGGGGCTATTTCCCGGACATTTTAAGCCCTGAGGGTATGTTCACACGGCAGCGTCCGTTACGGCTGAAATTACTGTGCTGTTTTCAGGAGAAAACAGCACCGTAATTTCAGCCGTAATGGCATGTGCAGGCGTCTTTTGCTGCGTCCATTACGGAAGTAATTGAATCTGGTTTTCCATGGAGTCCATGGAAAACGGCTCCATTTACGTCTGAAGAACTGACAGGCACTTTTTTACGCGCCGCCTTTTGACAGCGGCGCGTAAAAAAAAATGACCGTCGGCACAGAACATCGTAAGACCCATTCAAATGAGTGGGCAGATGTTTGCCGACGCTTTTGAGCCGCATTTTCGGACGTAATTCAATGCTAAAACGCCCGAATTACGTCCGTAAATAGTGTGTGTGTGAACCCAGCCTTAGTGACGCCCCGGCTGCTAGTGCTGCATTCTTGGGTCACTTAGGAGACCCAGCGATGCAGCTGAAAGCGGACCGTCGGCCATGAGAAGTTTGCGGGGGGGGGCCCAGTAAGAATTTTTGCATCGGGGCCCATGAGCCTCTAGCTACGCCCCTGACCAGAGGTAAATTTGACCAAAGATTTAGATGGAGAAAAGTAAGGGATCCAGAACACTGAGACCCATGAGGGAGCGATAGTAAATCTTTAGTTGGTAAGGTATGAGGAGATCCAGGAGGGGGCCAAGTCTGTGATGTCAAGGGACTAGAGAATTTGTATCAGGAGGGTGTGATCGACTGTGCCGAAGGTGGTGGACAGGTCTAGAAGGAGGAGCACAGAGTAATGTAGAAGCAGAGGACAGGTCTAGAAGGAGGAGCACAGAGTAATGTAGAAGCAGAGGACAGGTCTAGAAGAAGGAGGAGCACAGAGTAATGTAGAAGCAGAGGACAGGTCTAGAAGAAGGAGGAGCACAGAGTAATGTAGAAGCAGAGGACAGGTCTAGAAGAAGGAGGAGCACAGAGTAATGTAGAAGCAGAGGACAGGTCTAGAAGGAGGAGCACAGAGTAATGTAGAAGCAGAGGACAGGTCTAGAAGGAGGAGCACAGAGTAATGTAGAAGCAGAGGACAGGTCTAGAAGAAGGAGGAGCACAGAGTAATGTAGAAGCAGAGGACAGGTCTAGAAGAAGGAGGAGCACAGAGTAATGTAGAAGCAGAGGACAGGTCTAGAAGAAGGAGGAGCACAGAGTAATGTAGAAGCAGAGGACAGGTCTAGAAGGAGGAGCACAGAGTAATGTAGAAGCAGAGGACAGGTCTAGAAGGAGGAGCACAGAGTAATGTAGAAGCAGAGGACAGGTCTAGAAGAAGGAGGAGCACAGAGTAATGTAGAAGCAGAGGACAGGTCTAGAAGGAGGAGCACAGAGCAATGTAGAAGCAGAGGACAGGTCTAGAAGGAGAAGCACAGAGTAATGTAGAAGCAGAGGACAGGTCTAGAAGGAGGAGCACAGAGCAATGTAGAAGCAGAGGACAGGTCTAGATGAAGGAGGAGCACAGAGTAATGTAGAAGCAGAGGACAGGTCTAGAAGGAGAGGCACAGAGTAATGTAGAAGCAGAGGACAGGTCTAGAAGGAGGAGCACAGAGTAATGTAGAAGCAGAGGACAGGTCTAGAAGGAGGAGCACAGAGTAATGTAGAAGCAGAGGACAGGTCTAGAAGGAGGAGCACAGAGTAATGTAGAAACAGAGGACAGGTCTAGAAGGAGGAGCACAGAGTAATGTAGAAGCAGAGGACAGGTCTAGAAGGAGCACAGAATAATGAAGAAGTGGGGGAACAGGTTTAAAAGGAAAAGCACCAAGTAATGTAGACGATGGAGGACAGGTCACGCTTTACAGAAGTCTGTGTGTAAGATGTGACTGCTAAGTGATAAGATGATGCAGAGATCCTGCACACCCAGCACAATACATGCTGCTACCTCACACTAAACTACCAGGACATACACACTGTATTGGTGGGACGTACTGCGCATGCACACTGGTCTGGCGGGACCTTCCGCGCCTGCGCACTGGTCTGGCGGGACCTTCCGCGCCTGCGCACTGGTCTGGCGGGACCTTCCGCGCCTGCCCACTGGTCTGGCGGGACCTTCCGCGCCTGCCCACTGGTCTGGCGGGACCTTCCGCTCCTGCCCACTGGTCTGGCGGGACCTTCCGCACATGCTCGCAGGACTGGCGGGACCTTCCGCACATGCTCGCAGGACTGGCGGGACCTTCTGCACATTCACACGTGACCGCTGGTTCCCAATAACCATGGTTAGTATCTGTCTTTCAGATGTGAATAAAGTTACTATCCGGTAAAATAATCTACAAGGAAAAGGGGAATACTATAATAATTAAGAATTTTAGATGTCTCTGAAGATCCAGGATCTCTGAGGTAACTTCTAATATCTGTAAAAACTTATATTAGGGGTGTATTCATTCATAAAGGGCATCTGTCACACTGACCACCAGTCTGATCTGTTGGCAGCAGATTATATAGCAGGAGGACCTGAGCAGATTGTGTCTCTCCATTCACTTCTATAGGAGCTACGGAAACCGCCTAACAAGGCCACCCAGAGGTGGAGCCGCATCTATCAGACATTTCTGGCATATCCTGGGGAGAGTTGTCCGTGTTGGGAATACCCCTTTATTCCATGTGGTGACGGCTCTTAGAAGATGTTTCTCTCAATGATGAATAAGTGAGGTTCTGTATGTCACACGTGATGATGTCCCCTGTATGATCTCCATCTTCTCCTTTCTTCATAAAGACGTCTGCAGTACTAGATCCTCCAGTTTTCTCATCTTCTCCTCCACAACGTTCCTTCTCCTGAATGACCCACCAAGGATGGACAAGCACAGGAATGAGATGAGCAGAAGAATATTAGACTTCACCTTGGAGATCATCTACCTGTTGAGCGGAGAGGTAAACTTTTCTACATTATAGAACAAGTCCCACATAGGGAAGGGACAATACATAATAGGAGGAATCTAGTGTCCTGTATAACAACGTCCAGATCTTCCAAGTGACGTCAAGAAGCTGCAGATCAGCCACCAATATGGTCAGTTATGTGTCATGTCACCAATGCAGCAATAGTAATGTTGTAGAGCAATGAGAATGACCAGGAACCAGGAGGATCAGGATGACATCTATATAGAAACATAGGAGATGACGGCAGGAGGAGAGCACATGGTCCATCTAGTCCCCCCAATATTATTTCCTTTTTAGTTTTGGCCTCGTTCTATTTTCTCAATGTCTTTTTGTAGGTGAGGTCTCCAGTATTACAGATGTGGGGTCACTAGAGGTCTATACAGCGGGGTCACAATCTCCCTCTTTCTACTGAGGGGGGAATACTGTGTTCAGTTCTCTAAGTGTCTCTCTCCATACACAGGAGTACACCATAGTGAAGAAGACATCGGGTGACTGTACGACTCCCATCATCCATGAGTCAGGAGGATGGAGCAGTAGTCCCATCACAGAGCCTCCCCCTCACTCCCGGATACATGAGAAGAAGATCTTAGAACTGATCTACAAGATGACGGAGCTGCTGACTGGAGAGGCGACACTGCTGGGAATGCTGGGAAATTCGACAGTAACCGCACTGGAGGTGTCTCGGTGATGACTATCTGTAAAGGATCTGCCAGGTACTACGTCTGTGTATACTCCCGGGATTAATCAGTCGACACCTGAGGCCAGACCTCTTAGACTGACACCGGCTCCCACCAACCAGGGTGGCAGGCTCAGGAGTGGGAGAGCCTATCGCGGCCTGGTCAGTCGGAGTTAGCTCCGCCCCCTGTCCATTTATACCTGCCGTGTTCTCTTCCTCTGCTTGTTGAGGCCTTAATACCGTCATGTGCAGCACATATACACGTGTGTACAATGACATGTAATGTAGGAGCTCCACAATTTCGGCTCCTTTTACATCACATTAGATCCCTGTGTTTCGTGCTGCCGGCTGCTCATAACTCTGCATTAGAGGTCACATTACATTGTACAGCGCTGGCGGCCGTTCTGGATACAGGAGCCATGAAGACGGGCAGGACGCGCTGTCTCCTAATGCAGAGTTATGGGCAGCCGGCAGCGAGGACTATGGGCAGTCGTGCTGTAGTCAGAAGTAAACCTGGTAATACAAGTCATGTAGAAAGACGATTATCGGCACACTCCGGCAGTATAATAGTTTCCTATATAATGTCAGTATAATCGGAGGTTCTCTTTAATATTACAAGTTCTGGGCACTAGATTCTGGAGATGGGACGCTGATCCAGGGATTTATTCTGATTTCCAGATTTGGAGTCGGGGAGGAGTTTTCCCCTAATTAGACAATTGTCATCCACCTCATGGGGGTTTTGTCTTCCTCTGGATCAACACGGTCGGATTATAGGTTGGTCTTGATGGACTTGTGTCTTTTTTCATCCTTAGTAACTGTAACACAGAATGTATGGAGCTAAATTTACCACGAATATAAAGTACAACGTGTTCTGAAAAAACAATCTCACAATGTCTTGGATAAGTAAAATCTTATTCCCACTTCTGATACGTCTCCACATGGCGTAAACACGGCGGAACGTCCAAAACTCATTTTTGGCGCGACGTGTAGATGAGATTTGTTAAAATCTCATCCTCATTGCTACTACTGTAATACGCTGCAGATTTTCTCGCAATTAAATACTTTGCAGAAAATCTGCATCTTATCAGCCCCGTGTGCACATACCCTTAAAGTGACACGTCAGATTTGAGAAATGGTTCTCTTAAACAGGTCAAAAATAGGCCATGGATTCCACTCCCAGAGGAGTCCCTGACATCACTGTCCATATATGGACAGAGACGTCAGGGGCTCCCTCTAGAAGCACAATTTCCAGCCAAGTTGACGGCAACGCTCTGGCAAATGATTCCGCTCCTAGAGGGAGCTTCAGTGGCGCTATCTACAGGGGATGAGGTGCTATCTGCAGGGGTTTGGCATAAGTTTGATTAAACTAAGGGGGAGATGTGCCGGCACTTGTGGAGAGAGCCGGCGGACAGGAAAGTACAACCCTGTTCCATTCTGCCAATATTTATTTATGTGACACCTGCCCAGGGCATCAGGAGTTGGAAAGTATATAGCCATGTCGTGAAGGGGTTAATTAATATGTATAGAAAATATTGCCTACAGAGGTGTACACAGCCTTTAAGAGGCTAATAAGCAAGTGACACCCAGACCATTTTTGGTTGCAGGTAACTAAATAGAGGCGTCCTGTGTCCCGCCACTTTCATGTGTATCCGCGTCCACAGAGGGCAGATACAGGTAAATACTATGGTGGAGCAGGGAGCCAGTTACGCCCCGCCGTTCGCTCTGGTAGGGCACAGTCTCCTTTAGGCCGGCGGCTTACAAGGTGCAGGAACATCGACACCGGTAGTGAGGACCTCAACATTGTAATTCCGGCTCTGATCAGTACACATAGAAGTGTAGAGAGAAGTGTGTGATATATAGACAGATATACAGTAGTCATGTATTCAGTCCCTGTGTGTTTCCTACAGATGGATCCAGTAGGAGAAATCCACCAGAGAGATGTCCCAGTCCTCTGTATTCCCAGGACTGTCCAGAGGAAAATCCCAATGTCCCAGAGAATCATCAGGTAGATGAAGCTGAGCCGTATACCAGATCTATATAGGGGGGTGCGGAGCTTTTCGGTCCTGCAGTCATTAGGGATGTCACGATACCAGAATTTGGACTCCGATACCGATACTTCGTGTAGTATTGCGATTTCGATATCAAAACGATACTTTACCAGCAGTAATAAAAAATAATAAAAAAGTTCTTCCGTTTTCTGATGTGAGACGCGAGGCGTGATGATGAATGTAACCTCCATGTACCTCATTAATAGTAATTAACCCCATCATGTTTCTCAGTCATAATGGGTTAATGTGTGAGGTACATGAAGGGGTTAATTACTATTACTGAGGTACATGGAGGTTAAATTCATCATCGCGCCTCGTGCCCCACAATAATAAGTGACAGAAATATATACTGATAGTACACAGCAATATATCTATATACTGATAGTACACAGGCATATATCTATATACTGATAGTACACAGGCATACATCTATATACTGATAGTACACAGGCATATATCTATATACTGATAGCACACAGGCATATATCTATATACTGATAGCACACAGGCATATATCTATATACTGATAGCACACAGGCATATATCTATATACTGATAGCACACAGGCATATATCTATATACTGATAGTACACAGGCATATATCTATATACTGATAGTACACAGGCATATATCTATATACTGATAGCACACAGGCATATATCTATATACTGATAGTACACAGGCATACATCTATATACTGATAGTACACAGGCATATATCTATATACTGATAGCACACAGGCATATATCTATATACTGATAGCACACAGGCATATATCTATATACTGATAGCACACAGGCATATATCTATATACTGATAGCACACAGGCATATATCTATATACTGATAGTACACAGGCATATATCTATATACAGATAGTACACAGGCATATATCTATACACTGATAGTACAGAGGCATATATCTATATACTGATAGTACACAGGCATATATCTATATACTGATAGTACACAGGCATATATCTATATACTGATAGTACACAGGCATATATCTATATACTGATAGTACACAGGCATATATCTATATACTGATAGTACACAGGCATATATCTATATACTGATAGCACACAGGCATATATCTATATACTGATAGCACACAGGCATATATCTATACACTGATAGTACACAGGCATATATCTATATACTGATAGTACACAGGCATATATCTATATACTGATAGTACACAGGCATATATCTATACACTGATAGTACACAGGCATATATCTATATACTGATAGTACACAGGCGTATATCTATATACTGATAGTACACAGGCATATATCTATATACTGATAGCACACAGCCATATATCTATATACTGATAGTACACAGGTATATATCTATATACTGATAGTACACAGGCATACATGTATATACTGATAGTACACAGGCATATATCTATATACTGATAGTACACAGGCATATATCTATACACTGATAGCACACAGGCATATATCTATATACTGATAGTACACAGGCATATATCTATATACTGATAGTACACAGGCATATATCTATATACTGTTAGTACACAGGCATATATCTATATACTGATAGCACACAGGCATATATCTATATACTGATAGTACACAGGCATATATCTATATACTGATAGTACACAGGCATATATCTATATACTGATAGCACACAGGCATATATCTATATACTGATAGCACACAGGCATATATCTATACACTGATAGTACACAGGCATATATCTATATACTGTTAGTACACAGGCATATATCTATATACTGATAGCACACAGGCATATATCTATATACTGATAGTACACAGGCATATATCTATATACTGATAGCACACAGGCATATATCTATACACTGATAGTACACAGGCATATATCTATATACTGTTAGTACACAGGCATATATCTATATACTGATAGCACACAGGCATATATCTATATACTGATAGTACACAGGCATATATCTATATACTGATAGTACACAGGCATATATCTATATACTGATAGCACACAGGCATATATCTATATACTGATAGCACACAGGCATATATCTATACACTGATAGTACACAGGCATATATCTATATACTGATAGTACACAGGCATATATCTATATACTGATAGTACACAGGCATATATCTATACACTGATAGTACACAGGCATATATCTATATACTGATAGTACACAGGCGTATATCTATATACTGATAGTACACAGGCATATATCTATATACTGATAGCACACAGCCATATATCTATATACTGATAGTACACAGGTATATATCTATATACTGATAGTACACAGGCATACATGTATATACTGATAGTACACAGGCATATATCTATATACTGATAGTACACAGGCATATATCTATACACTGATAGCACACAGGCATATATCTATATACTGATAGTACACAGGCATATATCTATACACTGATAGCACACAGGCATATATCTATATACTGTTAGTACACAGGCATATATCTATATACTGATAGCACACAGGCATATATCTATACACTGATAGTACACAGGCATATATCTATATACTGATAGTACACAGGCATATATCTATATACTGATAGCACACAGGCATATATCTATATACTGATAGTACACAGGCATATATCTATATACTGATAGCACACAGGCATATATCTATACACTGATAGTACACAGGCCTATATCTATATACTGATAGCACACAGGCATATATCTATATACTGATAGTACACAGGCATATATCTATACACTGATAATACACAGGCATATATCTATATACTGATAGTACACAGGCATATATCTATATACTGATAGCACACAGGCATATATCTATATACTGATAGCACACAGGCATATATCTATATACTGATAGCACACAGGCATATATCTATATACTGATAGCACACAGGCATATATCTATATACTGATAGTACACAGGCATATATCTATATACTGATAGTACACAGGCATATATCTATATACTGATAGTACACAGGCATATATCTATATACTGATAGTACACAGGCATATATCTATATACTGATAGTACACAGGCATATATCTATATACTGATAGTACACAGGCATATATCTATATACTGATAGTACACAGCCATATATCTATATACTGATAGTACACAGGCATACATCTATATACTGATAGCACACAGCAATATATCTATATACTGATAATACACAGGCATATATCTATATACTGATAGTACACAGGCATATATCTATATACTGATAATACACAGGCATATATCTATATACTGATAGTACACAGGCATATATCTATATACTGATAGCACACAGGCATATATCTATATACTGATAATACACAGGCATATATCTATATACTGATAGTACACAGGCATATATCTATATACTGATAGCACACAGGCATACATCTATATACTGATAGTACACAGGCATATATCTATATACTGATAGTACACAGGCATATATCTATATACTGATAGTACACAGGCATATATCTATATACTGATAGTACACAGGCATATATCTATATACTGATAGCACACAGGCATATATCTATATACTGATAGTACACAGCCATATATCTATATACTGATAGTACACAGGCATATATCTATATACTGATAGTACACAGGCATATATCTATATACTGATAGTACACAGGCATATATCTATATACTGATAGTACACAGGCATATATCTATATACTGATAGCACACAGGCATATATCTATATACTGATAGTACACAGGCATATATCTATATACTGATAGCACACAGGCATATATCTATATACTGATAGTACACAGGCATATATCTATATACTGATAGTACACAGGCATATATCTATATACTGATAGTACACAGGCATATATCTATACACTGATAGTACACAGGCATATATCTATATACTGATAGCACACAGGCATATATCTATATACTGATAGTACACAGGCATATATCTATATACTGATAGTACACAGGCATATATCTATACACTGATAGTACACAGGCATATATCTATATACTGATAGTACACAGGCATATATCTATATACTGATAGTACACAGGCATATATCTATACACTGATAGTACACAGGCATATATCTATACACTGATAGCACACAGGCATATATCTATATACTGATAGTACACAGGCATATATCTATATACTGATAGTACACAGGCATATATCTATATACTGATAATACACAGGCATATATCTATACACTGATAGTACACAGGCATATATCTATATACTGATAGCACACAGGCATATATCTATATACTGATAGCACACAGGCATATATCTATATACTGATAGTACACAGGCATATATCTATATACTGATAGTACACAGGCATACATCTATATACTGATAGTACACAGGCATACATCTATACACTGATAGTACACAGGCATATATCTATATACTGATAGCACACAGCCATATATCTATATACTGATAGTACACAGGCATATATCTATATACTGATAATACACAGGCATATATCTATATACTGATAGTACACAGGCATATATCTATATACTGATAATACACAGGCATATATCTATACACTGATAGTACACAGGCATATATCTATATACTGATAGCACACAGGCATATATCTATATACTGATAGCACACAGGCATATATCTATATACTGATAGTACACAGGCATATATCTATACACTGATAGTACACAGGCATATATCTATATACTGATAGTACACAGGCATATATCTATATACTGATAGTACACAGGCATATATCTATATACTGATAGTACACAGGCATATATCTATATACTGATAGCACACAGGCATATATCTATATACTGATAATACACAGGCATATATCTATATACTGATAGTACACAGGCATATATCTATATACTGATAGTACACAGGCATATATATACTGATAGCACACAGGCATATATCTATATACTGATAGTACACAGGCATATATCTATATACTGATAGCACACAGGCATATATATACTGATAGCACACAGGCATATATCTATATACTGATAGTACACAGGCATATATCTATATACTAATAGTACACAGGCATATATCTATATACTGATAGTACACAGGCATATATTTATATACTGATAGCACACAGGGATATATCTATATACTGATAGCACACAGGCATATATCTATATACTGATAGTACACAGGCATATATCTATATACTGATAGTACACAGGCATATATCTATATACTGATAGTACACAGGCATATATCTATATACTGATAGCACACAGGCATATATCTATATACTGATAGCACACAGCCATATATCTATATACTGATAGTACACAGGCATATATCTATATACTGATAGTACACAGGCATATATCTATATACTGATAGTACACAGGCATATATCTATATACTGATAGTACACAGCCATATATCTATATACTGATAGCACACAGGCATATATCTATATACTGATAGCACACAGGCATATATCTATATACTGATAGTACACAGGCATATATCTATATACTGATAGCACACAGGCATATATCTATATACTGATAGTACACAGGCATATATCTATATACTGATAGTACACAGGCATATATCTATATACTGATAGCACACAGGCATATATCTATATACTGATAGTACACAGGCATATATCTATATACTGATAGTACACAGGCATATATCTATATACTGATAGTACACAGGCATATATCTATATACTGATAGTACACAGGCATATATCTATATACTGATAGTACACAGGCATATATCTATATACTGATAGTACACAGGCATATATCTATATACTGATAGCACACAGGCATATATCTATATACTGATAGTACACAGGCATATATCTATATACTGATAGTACACAGGCATATATATCTATATACTGATAGTACACAGGCATATATCTATATACTGATAGCAAACAGGCATATATCTATATACTGATAGCACACAGGCATATATCTATATACTGATAGTACACAGGCATATATCTATATACTGATAGTACACAGGCATATATCTATATACTGATAGTACACAGGCATATATCTATACACAGATAGTACACAGGCATATATCTATATACTGATAGTACACAGGCATATATCTATATACTGATAGCACACAGGCATATATCTATATACTGATAGCACACAGGCATATATCTATATACTGATAGTACACAGGCATATATCTATATACTGATAGTACACAGGCATATATCTATACACTGATAGTACACAGGCATATATCTATATACTGATAGTACACAGGCATATATCTATATACTGATAGCACACAGGCATATATCTATATACTGATAGCACACAGGCATATATCTATATACTGATAGTACACAGGCATATATCTATATACTGATAGTACACAGGCATATATCTATATACTGATAGCACACAGGCATATATCTATATACTGATAGTACACAGGCATATATCTATATACTGATAGCACACAGGCATATATCTATATACTGATAGTACACAGCCATATATCTATATACTGATAGTACACAGGCGTATATCTATACACTGATAGTACACAGGCATATATCTATATACTGATAGTACACAGGCATATATCTATATACTGATAGTACACAGGCATATATCTATATACTGATAGTACACAGGCATATATCTATATACTGATAGTACACAGGCATATATCTATATACTGATAGTACACAGGCATATATCTATATACTGATAGCACACAGGCATATATCTATATACTGATAGTACACAGGCATATATCTATATACTGATAGTACACAGGCATATATCTATATACTGATAGTACACAGGCATATATCTATACACTGATAGTACACAGGCATATATCTATATACTGATAGTACACAGGCATATATCTATATACTGATAGCACACAGGCATATATCTATATACTGATAGCACACAGGCATATATCTATATACTGATAGTACACAGGCATATATCTATATACTGATAGTACACAGGCATATATCTATACACTGATAGTACACAGGCATATATCTATATACTGATAGTACACAGGCATATATCTATATACTGATAGCACACAGGCATATATCTATATACTGATAGCACACAGGCATATATCTATATACTGATAGTACACAGGCATATATCTATATACTGATAGTACACAGGCATATATCTATATACTGATAGCACACAGGCATATATCTATATACTGATAGTACACAGGCATATATCTATATACTGATAGCACACAGGCATATATCTATATACTGATAGTACACAGCCATATATCTATATACTGATAGTACACAGGCGTATATCTATACACTGATAGTACACAGGCATATATCTATATACTGATAGTACACAGGCATATATCTATATACTGATAGTACACAGGCATATATCTATATACTGATAGTACACAGGCATATATCTATATACTGATAGCACACAGGCATATATCTATATACTGATAGTACACAGGCATATATCTATATACTGATAGTACACAGGCATATATCTATATACTGATAGCACACAGGCATATATCTATATACTGATAGCACACAGGCATATATCTATATACTGATAGTACACAGGCATATATCTATATACTGATAGTACACAGGCATATATCTATATACTGATAGTACACAGGCATATATCTATATACTGATAGCACACAGGCATATATCTATATACTGATAGCACACAGGCATATATCTATATACTGATAGTACACAGGCATATATCTATATACTGATAGTACACAGGCGTATATCTATACACTGATAGTACACAGGCATATATCTATATACTGATAGCACACAGGCATATATCTATATACTGATAGTACACAGGCATATATCTATATACTGATAGCACACAGGCATATATCTATACACTGATAGCACACAGGCATATATCTATATACTGATAGTACACAGGCATACATGTATATACTGATAGTACACAGGCATATATCTATATACTGATAGTACACAGGCATATATCTATATACTGATAGTACACAGCCATATATCTATATACTGATAGTACACAGGCATATATCTATATACTGATAGTACACAGGCATATATCTATACACTGATAGTACACAGGCATATATCTATATACTGATAGTACACAGGCATATATCTATATACTGATAGTACAGAGGCATATATCTATATACTGATAGTACACAGGCATATATCTATATACTGATAGTACACAGGCATATATCTATATACTGATAGTACACAGGCATATATCTATATACTGATAGCACACAGGCATATATCTATATACTGATAGCACACAGGCATATATCTATATACTGATAGCACACAGGCATATATCTATATACTGATAGCACACAGGCATATATCTATATACTGATAGCACACAGGCATATATCTATATACTGATAGTACACAGCCATATATCTATATACAGATAGTACACAGGCATACATCTATATACTGATAGCACACAGGCATACATCTATATACTGATAGTACACAGGCATATATCTATATACTGATAGTACACAGGCATATATCTATATACTGATAGTGCACAGGCATATATCTATATACTGATAGTACACAGGCATATATCTATATACTGATAGTACAAGGCATATATCTATATACTGACAGTACACAGGCATATATCTATACACTGATAGCACACAGGCATATATCTATACACTGATAGTACACAGGCCTATATCTATATACTGATAGCACACAGGCATATATCTATATACTGATAGCACACAGGCATATATCTATATACTGATAGTACACAGGCATATATCTATACACTGATAATACACAGGCATATATCTATATACTGATAGTACACAGGCATATATCTATATACTGATAGTACACAGGCATATATCTATACACTGATAATACACAGGCATATATCTATATACTGATAGTACACAGGCATATATCTATATACTGATAGCACACAGGCATATATCTATACACTGATAGCACACAGGCATATATCTATACACTGATAGTACACAGGCCTATATCTATATACTGATAGCACACAGGCATATATCTATATACTGATAGTACACAGGCATATATCTATATACTGATAGTACACAGGCATATATCTATACACTGATAGCACACAGGCATATATCTATATACTGATAGTACACTGGCATATATCTATATACTGATAGTACACAGGCATATATCTATATACTGATAGTACACAGGCATATATCTATACACTGATAATACACAGGCATATATCTATATACTGATAGTACACAGGCATATATCTATATACTGATAGTACACAGGCATATATCTATATACTGATAGTACACAGGCATATATCTATATACTGATAGTACACAAGCATATATCTATATACTGATAGTACACAGGTATATATCTATATACTGATAGCACACAGGCATATATCCATATACTGATAGCACACAGGCATATATCTATACACTGATAGAACACAGGCATATATTAGTACACAGCCATATATCTATATACTGATAGCACACAGGCATATATCTATATACTGATAGTACACAGGCATATATCTATATACTGATAGTACACAGGCGTATATCTATATACTGATAGTACACAGGCGTATATCTATATACTGATAGTACACAGGCGTATATCTATATACTGATAGTACACAGGCGTATATCTATATACTGATAGTACACAGGCGTATATCTATATACTGATAGTACACAGGCATATATCTATATACAGATAGTACACAGGCATATATCTATACACTGATAGTACAGAGGCATATATCTATATACTGATAGTACACAGGCATATATCTATATACTGATAGTACACAGGCATATATCTATATACTGATAGCACACAGGCATATATCTATATACTGATAGCACACAGTCATATATCTATATACTGATAGCACACAGGCATATATCTATATACTGATAGTACACAGGCCTATATCTATATACTGATAGTACACAGGCATATATCTATACACTGATAGCACACAGGCATATATCTATATACTGATAGCACACAGGCATATATCTATATACTGATAGCACACAGGCATATATCTATATACTGATAGTACACAGGCCTATATCTATATACTGATAGTACACAGGCATATATCTATACACTGATAGTACACAGGCGTATATCTATATACTGATAGTACACAGGCGTATATCTATATACTGATAGTACACAGGCATATATCTATATACTGATAGTACACAGGCATATATCTATATACTGATAGTACACAGGCATATATCTATATACTGATAGTACACAGGCATATATCTATATACTGATAGTACACAGGCATATATCTATACACTGATAGTACACAGGCATATATCTATATACTGATAGTACACAGGTATATATCTATATACTGATAGTACACAGGCATATATCTATATACTGATAGTACACAGGCATATATCTATATACTGATAGTACACAGGCATATATCTATATACTGATAGAACACAGGCATATATTAGTACACAGGCATATATCTATATACTGATAGCACACAGGCATATATCTATATACTGATAGTACACAGGCATATATCTATATACTGATAGTACACAGGCATACATCTATATACTGATAGTACACAGGCATACATCTATACACTGATAGTACACAGGCATATATCTATATACTGATAGCACACAGCCATATATCTATATACTGATAGTACACAGGCATATATCTATATACTGATAATACACAGGCATATATCTATATACTGATAGTACACAGGCATATATCTATATACTGATAATACACAGGCATATATCTATACACTGATAGTACACAGGCATATATCTATATACTGATAGCACACAGGCATATATCTATATACTGATAGCACACAGGCATATATCTATATACTGATAGTACACAGGCATATATCTATACACTGATAGTACACAGGCATATATCTATATACTGATAGTACACAGGCATATATCTATATACTGATAGTACACAGGCATATATCTATATACTGATAGTACACAGGCATATATCTATATACTGATAGCACACAGGCATATATCTATATACTGATAATACACAGGCATATATCTATATACTGATAGTACACAGGCATATATCTATATACTGATAGTACACAGGCATATATATACTGATAGCACACAGGCATATATCTATATACTGATAGTACACAGGCATATATCTATATACTGATAGCACACAGGCATATATATACTGATAGCACACAGGCATATATCTATATACTGATAGTACACAGGCATATATCTATATACTAATAGTACACAGGCATATATCTATATACTGATAGTACACAGGCATATATTTATATACTGATAGCACACAGGGATATATCTATATACTGATAGCACACAGGCATATATCTATATACTGATAGTACACAGGCATATATCTATATACTGATAGTACACAGGCATATATCTATATACTGATAGTACACAGGCATATATCTATATACTGATAGCACACAGGCATATATCTATATACTGATAGCACACAGCCATATATCTATATACTGATAGTACACAGGCATATATCTATATACTGATAGTACACAGGCATATATCTATATACTGATAGTACACAGGCATATATCTATATACTGATAGTACACAGCCATATATCTATATACTGATAGCACACAGGCATATATCT
This sequence comes from Rhinoderma darwinii, assembly GCF_050947455.1. Lineage (NCBI taxonomy): Eukaryota > Metazoa > Chordata > Amphibia > Anura > Rhinodermatidae > Rhinoderma > Rhinoderma darwinii. The sequence continues at coordinate 289,171 of NW_027461673.1, forward strand.
ATATACTGATAGTACACAGGCATATATCTATATACTGATAGTACACAGGCATATATCTATACACTGATAGTACACAGGCATATATCTATATACTGATAGTACACAGGCATATATCTATATACTGATAGCACACAGGCATATATCTATATACTGATAGCACACAGGCATATATCTATATACTGATAGTACACAGGCATATATCTATATACTGATAGTACACAGGCATATATCTATATACTGATAGCACACAGGCATATATCTATATACTGATAGTACACAGGCATATATCTATATACTGATAGCACACAGGCATATATCTATATACTGATAGTACACAGCCATATATCTATATACTGATAGTACACAGGCGTATATCTATACACTGATAGTACACAGGCATATATCTATATACTGATAGTACACAGGCATATATCTATATACTGATAGTACACAGGCATATATCTATATACTGATAGTACACAGGCATATATCTATATACTGATAGCACACAGGCATATATCTATATACTGATAGTACACAGGCATATATCTATATACTGATAGTACACAGGCATATATCTATATACTGATAGCACACAGGCATATATCTATATACTGATAGCACACAGGCATATATCTATATACTGATAGTACACAGGCATATATCTATATACTGATAGTACACAGGCATATATCTATATACTGATAGTACACAGGCATATATCTATATACTGATAGCACACAGGCATATATCTATATACTGATAGCACACAGGCATATATCTATATACTGATAGTACACAGGCATATATCTATATACTGATAGTACACAGGCGTATATCTATACACTGATAGTACACAGGCATATATCTATATACTGATAGCACACAGGCATATATCTATATACTGATAGTACACAGGCATATATCTATATACTGATAGCACACAGGCATATATCTATACACTGATAGCACACAGGCATATATCTATATACTGATAGTACACAGGCATACATGTATATACTGATAGTACACAGGCATATATCTATATACTGATAGTACACAGGCATATATCTATATACTGATAGTACACAGCCATATATCTATATACTGATAGTACACAGGCATATATCTATATACTGATAGTACACAGGCATATATCTATACACTGATAGTACACAGGCATATATCTATATACTGATAGTACACAGGCATATATCTATATACTGATAGTACAGAGGCATATATCTATATACTGATAGTACACAGGCATATATCTATATACTGATAGTACACAGGCATATATCTATATACTGATAGTACACAGGCATATATCTATATACTGATAGCACACAGGCATATATCTATATACTGATAGCACACAGGCATATATCTATATACTGATAGCACACAGGCATATATCTATATACTGATAGCACACAGGCATATATCTATATACTGATAGCACACAGGCATATATCTATATACTGATAGTACACAGCCATATATCTATATACAGATAGTACACAGGCATACATCTATATACTGATAGCACACAGGCATACATCTATATACTGATAGTACACAGGCATATATCTATATACTGATAGTACACAGGCATATATCTATATACTGATAGTGCACAGGCATATATCTATATACTGATAGTACACAGGCATATATCTATATACTGATAGTACAAGGCATATATCTATATACTGACAGTACACAGGCATATATCTATACACTGATAGCACACAGGCATATATCTATACACTGATAGTACACAGGCCTATATCTATATACTGATAGCACACAGGCATATATCTATATACTGATAGCACACAGGCATATATCTATATACTGATAGTACACAGGCATATATCTATACACTGATAATACACAGGCATATATCTATATACTGATAGTACACAGGCATATATCTATATACTGATAGTACACAGGCATATATCTATACACTGATAATACACAGGCATATATCTATATACTGATAGTACACAGGCATATATCTATATACTGATAGCACACAGGCATATATCTATACACTGATAGCACACAGGCATATATCTATACACTGATAGTACACAGGCCTATATCTATATACTGATAGCACACAGGCATATATCTATATACTGATAGTACACAGGCATATATCTATATACTGATAGTACACAGGCATATATCTATACACTGATAGCACACAGGCATATATCTATATACTGATAGTACACTGGCATATATCTATATACTGATAGTAGACAGGCATATATCTATATACTGATAGTACACAGGCATATATCTATACACTGATAATACACAGGCATATATCTATATACTGATAGTACACAGGCATATATCTATATACTGATAGTACACAGGCATATATCTATATACTGATAGTACACAGGCATATATCTATATACTGATAGTACACAAGCATATATCTATATACTGATAGTACACAGGTATATATCTATATACTGATAGCACACAGGCATATATCCATATACTGATAGCACACAGGCATATATCTATACACTGATAGAACACAGGCATATATTAGTACACAGCCATATATCTATATACTGATAGCACACAGGCATATATCTATATACTGATAGTACACAGGCATATATCTATATACTGATAGTACACAGGCGTATATCTATATACTGATAGTACACAGGCGTATATCTATATACTGATAGTACACAGGCGTATATCTATATACTGATAGTACACAGGCGTATATCTATATACTGATAGTACACAGGCGTATATCTATATACTGATAGTACACAGGCATATATCTATATACAGATAGTACACAGGCATATATCTATACACTGATAGTACAGAGGCATATATCTATATACTGATAGTACACAGGCATATATCTATATACTGATAGTACACAGGCATATATCTATATACTGATAGCACACAGGCATATATCTATATACTGATAGCACACAGTCATATATCTATATACTGATAGCACACAGGCATATATCTATATACTGATAGTACACAGGCCTATATCTATATACTGATAGTACACAGGCATATATCTATACACTGATAGCACACAGGCATATATCTATATACTGATAGCACACAGGCATATATCTATATACTGATAGCACACAGGCATATATCTATATACTGATAGTACACAGGCCTATATCTATATACTGATAGTACACAGGCATATATCTATACACTGATAGTACACAGGCGTATATCCATATACTGATAGTACACAGGCGTATATCTATATACTGATAGTACACAGGCATATATCTATATACTGATAGTACACAGGCATATATCTATATACTGATAGTACACAGGCATATATCTATATACTGATAGTACACAGGCATATATCTATATACTGATAGTACACAGGCATATATCTATACACTGATAGTACACAGGCATATATCTATATACTGATAGTACACAGGTATATATCTATATACTGATAGTACACAGGCATATATCTATATACTGATAGTACACAGGCATATATCTATATACTGATAGTACACAGGCATATATCTATATACTGATAGAACACAGGCATATATTAGTACACAGGCATATATCTATATACTGATAGCACACAGGCATATATCTATATACTGATAGTACACAGGCATATATCTATATACTGATAGTACACAGGCATACATCTATATACTGATAGTACACAGGCATACATCTATACACTGATAGTACACAGGCATATATCTATATACTGATAGCACACAGCCATATATCTATATACTGATAGTACACAGGCATATATCTATATACTGATAATACACAGGCATATATCTATATACTGATAGTACACAGGCATATATCTATATACTGATAATACACAGGCATATATCTATACACTGATAGTACACAGGCATATATCTATATACTGATAGCACACAGGCATATATCTATATACTGATAGCACACAGGCATATATCTATATACTGATAGTACACAGGCATATATCTATACACTGATAGTACACAGGCATATATCTATATACTGATAGTACACAGGCATATATCTATATACTGATAGTACACAGGCATATATCTATATACTGATAGTACACAGGCATATATCTATATACTGATAGCACACAGGCATATATCTATATACTGATAATACACAGGCATATATCTATATACTGATAGTACACAGGCATATATCTATATACTGATAGTACACAGGCATATATATACTGATAGCACACAGGCATATATCTATATACTGATAGTACACAGGCATATATCTATATACTGATAGCACACAGGCATATATATACTGATAGCACACAGGCATATATCTATATACTGATAGTACACAGGCATATATCTATATACTAATAGTACACAGGCATATATCTATATACTGATAGTACACAGGCATATATTTATATACTGATAGCACACAGGGATATATCTATATACTGATAGCACACAGGCATATATCTATATACTGATAGTACACAGGCATATATCTATATACTGATAGTACACAGGCATATATCTATACACTGATAGTACACAGGCATATATCTATATACTGATAGCACACAGGCATATATCTATATACTGATAGCACACAGCCATATATCTATATACTGATAGTACACAGGCATATATCTATATACTGATAGTACACAGGCATATATCTATATACTGATAGTACACAGGCATATATCTATATACTGATAGTACACAGCCATATATCTATATACTGATAGCACACAGGCATATATCTATATACTGATAGTACACAGGCATATATCTATATACTGATAGTACACAGGCATATATCTATACACTGATAGTACACAGGCATATATCTATATACTGATAGTACACAGGCATATATCTATATACTGATAGCACACAGGCATATATCTATATACTGATAGCACACAGGCATATATCTATATACTGATAGTACACAGGCATATATCTATATACTGATAGTACACAGGCATATATCTATATACTGATAGCACACAGGCATATATCTATATACTGATAGTACACAGGCATATATCTATATACTGATAGCACACAGGCATATATCTATATACTGATAGTACACAGCCATATATCTATATACTGATAGTACACAGGCGTATATCTATACACTGATAGTACACAGGCATATATCTATATACTGATAGTACACAGGCATATATCTATATACTGATAGTACACAGGCATATATCTATATACTGATAGTACACAGGCATATATCTATATACTGATAGTACACAGGCCTATATCTATATACTGATAGCACACAGGCATATATCTATATACTGATAGCACACAGGCATATATCTATATACTGATAGTACACAGGCATACATCTATATACTGATAGCACACTGGCATATATCTATATACTGATAGTACACAGGCTTATATCTATATACTGATAGTACACAGGCATATTATATCTATATACTGATAGTACACAGGCATATATCTATATACTGATAGTACACAGGCATATATCTATATACTGATAGTACACAGGCATATATCTATATACTGATAGTACACAGGCATATATCTATACACTGATAGTACACAGGCATATATCTATATACTGATAGTACACAGGCATATATCTATATACTGATAGTACACAGGCATATATCTATATACTGATAGTACACAGGCATATATCTATATACTGATAGCACACAGGCATATATCTATATACTGATAGTACACAGGCATATATCTATATACTGATAGCACACAGGCATATATCTATATACTGATAGCACATAGGCATATATCTATATACTGATAGCACACAGGCATATATCTATATACTAATAGTACACAGGCATATATCTATATACTGATAGCACACAGGCATATATCTATATACTGATAGCACACAGGCATATATCTATATACTGATAGCACACAGGCATATATCTATATACTGATAGTACACAGGCATACATCTATATACTGATAGTACACAGGCATACATCTATATACTGATAGTACACAGGCATATATCTATATACTGATAGCACACAGGCATATATCTATATACTGATAGCACACAGGCATATATCTATATACTGATAGCACACAGGCATATATCTATATACTGATAGTACACAGGCATATATCTATATACTGATAGTACACAGGCATATATCTATATACTGATAGCACACAGGCATATATCTATATACTGATAGTACACAGGCATATATCTATATACTGATAGTACACAGGCATATATCTATATACTGATAGTACACAGGCATATATCTATATACTGATAGTACACAGGCATATATCTATATACTGATAGTACACAGGCATATATCTATATACTGATAGTACACAGGCATATATCTATATACTGATAGCACACAGGCATATATCTATATACTGATAGTACACAGGCATATATCTATATACTGATAGTACACAGGCATATATATCTATATACTGATAGTACACAGGCATATATCTATATACTGATAGCAAACAGGCATATATCTATATACTGATAGCACACAGGCATATATCTATATACTGATAGTACACAGGCATATATCTATATACTGATAGTACACAGGCATATATCTATATACTGATAGTACACAGGCATATATCTATACACAGATAGTACACAGGCATATATCTATATACTGATAGTACACAGGCATATATCTATATACTGATAGCACACAGGCATATATCTATATACTGATAGCACACAGGCATATATCTATATACTGATAGTACACAGGCATATATCTATATACTGATAGTACACAGGCATATATCTATACACTGATAGTACACAGGCATATATCTATATACTGATAGTACACAGGCATATATCTATATACTGATAGCACACAGGCATATATCTATATACTGATAGCACACAGGCATATATCTATATACTGATAGTACACAGGCATATATCTATATACTGATAGTACACAGGCATATATCTATATACTGATAGCACACAGGCATATATCTATATACTGATAGTACACAGGCATATATCTATATACTGATAGCACACAGGCATATATCTATATACTGATAGTACACAGCCATATATCTATATACTGATAGTACACAGGCGTATATCTATACACTGATAGTACACAGGCATATATCTATATACTGATAGTACACAGGCATATATCTATATACTGATAGTACACAGGCATATATCTATATACTGATAGTACACAGGCATATATCTATATACTGATAGTACACAGGCATATATCTATATACTGATAGTACACAGGCATATATCTATATACTGATAGCACACAGGCATATATCTATATACTGATAGTACACAGGCATATATCTATATACTGATAGTACACAGGCATATATCTATATACTGATAGTACACAGGCATATATCTATACACTGATAGTACACAGGCATATATCTATATACTGATAGTACACAGGCATATATCTATATACTGATAGCACACAGGCATATATCTATATACTGATAGCACACAGGCATATATCTATATACTGATAGTACACAGGCATATATCTATATACTGATAGTACACAGGCATATATCTATACACTGATAGTACACAGGCATATATCTATATACTGATAGTACACAGGCATATATCTATATACTGATAGCACACAGGCATATATCTATATACTGATAGCACACAGGCATATATCTATATACTGATAGTACACAGGCATATATCTATATACTGATAGTACACAGGCATATATCTATATACTGATAGCACACAGGCATATATCTATATACTGATAGTACACAGGCATATATCTATATACTGATAGTACACAGGCATATATATCTATATACTGATAGTACACAGGCATATATCTATATACTGATAGCAAACAGGCATATATCTATATACTGATAGCACACAGGCATATATCTATATACTGATAGTACACAGGCATATATCTATATACTGATAGTACACAGGCATATATCTATATACTGATAGTACACAGGCATATATCTATACACAGATAGTACACAGGCATATATCTATATACTGATAGTACACAGGCATATATCTATATACTGATAGCACACAGGCATATATCTATATACTGATAGCACACAGGCATATATCTATATACTGATAGTACACAGGCATATATCTATATACTGATAGTACACAGGCATATATCTATACACTGATAGTACACAGGCATATATCTATATACTGATAGTACACAGGCATATATCTATATACTGATAGCACACAGGCATATATCTATATACTGATAGCACACAGGCATATATCTATATACTGATAGTACACAGGCATATATCTATATACTGATAGTACACAGGCATATATCTATATACTGATAGCACACAGGCATATATCTATATACTGATAGTACACAGGCATATATCTATATACTGATAGCACACAGGCATATATCTATATACTGATAGTACACAGCCATATATCTATATACTGATAGTACACAGGCGTATATCTATACACTGATAGTACACAGGCATATATCTATATACTGATAGTACACAGGCATATATCTATATACTGATAGTACACAGGCATATATCTATATACTGATAGTACACAGGCATATATCTATATACTGATAGTACACAGGCATATATCTATATACTGATAGTACACAGGCATATATCTATATACTGATAGCACACAGGCATATATCTATATACTGATAGTACACAGGCATATATCTATATACTGATAGTACACAGGCATATATCTATATACTGATAGTACACAGGCATATATCTATACACTGATAGTACACAGGCATATATCTATATACTGATAGTACACAGGCATATATCTATATACTGATAGCACACAGGCATATATCTATATACTGATAGCACACAGGCATATATCTATATACTGATAGTACACAGGCATATATCTATATACTGATAGTACACAGGCATATATCTATACACTGATAGTACACAGGCATATATCTATATACTGATAGTACACAGGCATATATCTATATACTGATAGCACACAGGCATATATCTATATACTGATAGCACACAGGCATATATCTATATACTGATAGTACACAGGCATATATCTATATACTGATAGTACACAGGCATATATCTATATACTGATACCACACAGGCATATATCTATATACTGATAGTACACAGGCATATATCTATATACTGATAGCACACAGGCATATATCTATATACTGATAGTACACAGCCATATATCTATATACTGATAGTACACAGGCGTATATCTATACACTGATAGTACACAGGCATATATCTATATACTGATAGTACACAGGCATATATCTATATACTGATAGTACACAGGCATATATCTATATACTGATAGTACACAGGCATATATCTATATACTGATAGCACACAGGCATATATCTATATACTGATAGTACACAGGCATATATCTATATACTGATAGTACACAGGCATATATCTATATACTGATAGCACACAGGCATATATCTATATACTGATAGCACACAGGCATATATCTATATACTGATAGTACACAGGCATATATCTATATACTGATAGTACACAGGCATATATCTATATACTGATAGTACACAGGCATATATCTATATACTGATAGCACACAGGCATATATCTATATACTGATAGCACACAGGCATATATCTATATACTGATAGTACACAGGCATATATCTATATACTGATAGTACACAGGCGTATATCTATACACTGATAGTACACAGGCATATATCTATATACTGATAGCACACAGGCATATATCTATATACTGATAGTACACAGGCATATATCTATATACTGATAGCACACAGGCATATATCTATACACTGATAGCACACAGGCATATATCTATATACTGATAGTACACAGGCATACATGTATATACTGATAGTACACAGGCATATATCTATATACTGATAGTACACAGGCATATATCTATATACTGATAGTACACAGCCATATATCTATATACTGATAGTACACAGGCATATATCTATATACTGATAGCACACAGGCATATATCTATATACTGATAGTACACAGGCATATATCTATATACTGATAGTACACAGGCATATATCTATATACTGATAGCACACAGGCATATATCTATATACTGATAGCACATAGGCATATATCTATATACTGATAGCACACAGGCATATATCTATATACTAATAGTACACAGGCATATATCTATATACTGATAGCACACAGGCATATATCTATATACTGATAGCACACAGGCATATATCTATATACTGATAGCACACAGGCATATATCTATATACTGATAGTACACAGGCATACATCTATATACTGATAGTACACAGGCATATATCTATATACTGATAGCACACAGGCATATATCTATATACTGATAGCACACAGGCATATATCTATATACTGATAGTACACAGGCATATATCTATATACTGATAGTACACAGGCATATATCTATACACTGATAGCACACAGGCATATATCTATACACTGATAGTACACAGGCCTATATCTATATACTGATAGCACACAGGCATATATCTATATACTGATAGCACACAGGCATATATCTATATACTGATAGTACACAGGCATATATCTATACACTGATAATACACAGGCATATATCTATATACTGATAGTACACAGGCATATATCTATATACTGATAGTACACAGGCATATATCTATACACTGATAATACACAGGCATATATCTATATACTGATAGTACACAGGCATATATCTATATACTGATAGTACACAGGCATATATCTATATACTGATAGTACACAGGCATATATCTATATACTGATAGTACACAGGCATATATGAACATACTGATAGTACACAGGCATATATCTATACACTGATAGTACACAGGCATATATCTATATACTGATAGCACACAGGCATATATCTATATACTGATAGCACACAGGCATATATCTATATACTGATAGCACACAGGCATATATCTATATACTGATAGCACACAGGCATATATCTATATACTGATAGTACACAGCCATATATCTATATACAGATAGTACACAGGCATACATCTATATACTGATAGCACACAGGCATACATCTATATACTGATAGTACACAGGCATATATCTATATACTGATAGTACACAGGCATATATCTATATACTGATAGTGCACAGGCATATATCTATATACTGATAGTACACAGGCATATATCTATATACTGATAGTACAAGGCATATATCTATATACTGACAGTACACAGGCATATATCTATACACTGATAGCACACAGGCATATATCTATACACTGATAGTACACAGGCCTATATCTATATACTGATAGCACACAGGCATATATCTATATACTGATAGCACACAGGCATATATCTATATACTGATAGTACACAGGCATATATCTATACACTGATAATACACAGGCATATATCTATATACTGATAGTACACAGGCATATATCTATATACTGATAGTACACAGGCATATATCTATACACTGATAATACACAGGCATATATCTATATACTGATAGTACACAGGCATATATCTATATACTGATAGCACACAGGCATATATCTATACACTGATAGCACACAGGCATATATCTATACACTGATAGTACACAGGCCTATATCTATATACTGATAGCACACAGGCATATATCTATATACTGATAGTACACAGGCATATATCTATATACTGATAGTACACAGGCATATATCTATACACTGATAGCACACAGGCATATATCTATATACTGATAGTACACTGGCATATATCTATATACTGATAGTACACAGGCATATATCTATATACTGATAGTACACAGGCATATATCTATACACTGATAATACACAGGCATATATCTATATACTGATAGTACACAGGCATATATCTATATACTGATAGTACACAGGCATATATCTATATACTGATAGTACACAGGCATATATCTATATACTGATAGTACACAAGCATATATCTATATACTGATAGTACACAGGTATATATCTATATACTGATAGCACACAGGCATATATCCATATACTGATAGCACACAGGCATATATCTATACACTGATAGAACACAGGCATATATTAGTACACAGCCATATATCTATATACTGATAGCACACAGGCATATATCTATATACTGATAGTACACAGGCATATATCTATATACTGATAGTACACAGGCGTATATCTATATACTGATAGTACACAGGCGTATATCTATATACTGATAGTACACAGGCGTATATCTATATACTGATAGTACACAGGCGTATATCTATATACTGATAGTACACAGGCGTATATCTATATACTGATAGTACACAGGCATATATCTATATACAGATAGTACACAGGCATATATCTATACACTGATAGTACAGAGGCATATATCTATATACTGATAGTACACAGGCATATATCTATATACTGATAGTACACAGGCATATATCTATATACTGATAGCACACAGGCATATATCTATATACTGATAGCACACAGTCATATATCTATATACTGATAGCACACAGGCATATATCTATATACTGATAGTACACAGGCCTATATCTATATACTGATAGTACACAGGCATATATCTATACACTGATAGCACACAGGCATATATCTATATACTGATAGCACACAGGCATATATCTATATACTGATAGCACACAGGCATATATCTATATACTGATAGTACACAGGCCTATATCTATATACTGATAGTACACAGGCATATATCTATACACTGATAGTACACAGGCGTATATCTATATACTGATAGTACACAGGCGTATATCTATATACTGATAGTACACAGGCATATATCTATATACTGATAGTACACAGGCATATATCTATATACTGATAGTACACAGGCATATATCTATATACTGATAGTACACAGGCATATATCTATATACTGATAGTACACAGGCATATATCTATACACTGATAGTACACAGGCATATATCTATATACTGATAGTACACAGGTATATATCTATATACTGATAGTACACAGGCATATATCTATATACTGATAGTACACAGGCATATATCTATATACTGATAGTACACAGGCATATATCTATATACTGATAGAACACAGGCATATATTAGTACACAGCCATATATCTATATACTGATAGCACACAGGCATATATCTATATACTGATAGTACACAGGCATATATCTATATACTGATAGTACACAGGCGTATATCTATATACTGATAGTACACAGGCGTATATCTATATACTGATAGTACACAGGCGTATATCTATATACTGATAGTACACAGGCGTATATCTATATACTGATAGTACACAGGCGTATATCTATATACTGATAGTACACAGGCATATATCTATATACAGATAGTACACAGGCATATATCTATACACTGATAGTACAGAGGCATATATCTATATACTGATAGTACACAGGCATATATCTATATACTGATAGTACACAGGCATATATCTATATACTGATAGCACACAGGCATATATCTATATACTGATAGCACACAGTCATATATCTATATACTGATAGCACACAGGCATATATCTATATACTGATAGTACACAGGCCTATATCTATATACTGATAGTACACAGGCATATATCTATACACTGATAGCACACAGGCATATATCTATATACTGATAGCACACAGGCATATATCTATATACTGATAGCACACAGGCATATATCTATATACTGATAGTACACAGGCCTATATCTATATACTGATAGTACACAGGCATATATCTATACACTGATAGCACACAGGCATATATCTATACACTGATAGTACACAGGCCTATATCTATATACTGATAGCACACAGGCATATATCTATATACTGATAGCACACAGGCATATATCTATATACTGATAGTACACAGGCATACATCTATATACTGATAGCACACTGGCATATATCTATATACTGATAGTACACAGGCTTATATCTATATACTGATAGTACACAGGCATATATCTATATACTGATAGTACACAGGCATATATCTATATACTGATAGTACACAGGCATATATCTATATACTGATAGTACACAGGCATATATCTATATACTGATAGTACACAGGCATATATCTATACACTGATAGTACACAGGCATATATCTATATACTGATAGTACACAGGCATATATCTATATACTGATAGTACACAGGCATATATCTATATACTGATAGTACACAGGCATATATCTATATACTGATAGCACACAGGCATATATCTATATACTGATAGTACACAGGCATATATCTATATACTGATAGTACACAGGCATATATCTATATACTGATAGCACACAGGCATATATCTATATACTGATAGCACATAGGCATATATCTATATACTGATAGCACACAGGCATATATCTATATACTAATAGTACACAGGCATATATCTATATACTGATAGCACACAGGCATATATCTATATACTGATAGCACACAGGCATATATCTATATACTGATAGCACACAGGCATATATCTATATACTGATAGTACACAGGCATACATCTATATACTGATAGTACACAGGCATATATCTATATACTGATAGCACACAGGCATATATCTATATACTGATAGCACACAGGCATATATCTATATACTGATAGCACACAGGCATATATCTATATACTGATAGTACACAGGCATATATCTATATACTGATAGTACACAGGCATATATCTATACACTGATAGCACACAGGCATATATCTATACACTGATAGTACACAGGCCTATATCTATATACTGATAGCACACAGGCATATATCTATATACTGATAGCACACAGGCATATATCTATATACTGATAGTACACAGGCATATATCTATACACTGATAATACACAGGCATATATCTATATACTGATAGTACACAGGCATATATCTATATACTGATAGTACACAGGCATATATCTATACACTGATAATACACAGGCATATATCTATATACTGATAGTACACAGGCATATATCTATATACTGATAGTACACAGGCATATATCTATATACTGATAGTACACAGGCATATATCTATATACTGATAGTACACAGGCATATATGAACATACTGATAGTACACAGGCATATATCTATACACTGATAGTACACAGGCATATATCTATATACTGATAGTACACAGGCATATATCTATACACTGATAGTACACAGGCCTATATCTATATACTGATAGCACACAGGCATATATCTATATACTGATAGCACACAGGCATATATCTATACACTGATAGTACACAGGCATATATCTATATACTGATAGTACACAGGCATATATCTATATACTGATAGTACACAGGCATATATCTATACACTGATAGTACACAGGCATATATCTATATACTGATAGTACACAGGCGTATATCTATATACTGATAGTACACAGGCATATATCTATATACTGATAGCACACAGCCATATATCTATATACTGATAGTACACAGGTATATATCTATATACTGATAGTACACAGGCATACATGTATATACTGATAGTACACAGGCATATATCTATATACTGATAGTACACAGGCATATATCTATACACTGATAGCACACAGGCATATATCTATATACTGATAGTACACAGGCATATATCTATATACTGATAGTACACAGGCATATATCTATATACTGTTAGTACACAGGCATATATCTATATACTGATAGCACACAGGCATATATCTATATACTGATAGTACACAGGCATATATCTATATACTGATAGTACACAGGCATATATCTATATACTGATAGCACACAGGCATATATCTATATACTGATAGCACACAGGCATATATCTATACACTGATAGTACACAGGCATATATCTATATACTGTTAGTACACAGGCATATATCTATATACTGATAGCACACAGGCATATATCTATATACTGATAGTACACAGGCATATATCTATATACTGATAGCACACAGGCATATATCTATACACTGATAGTACACAGGCATATATCTATATACTGTTAGTACACAGGCATATATCTATATACTGATAGCACACAGGCATATATCTATATACTGATAGTACACAGGCATATATCTATATACTGATAGTACACAGGCATATATCTATATACTGATAGCACACAGGCATATATCTATATACTGATAGCACACAGGCATATATCTATACACTGATAGTACACAGGCATATATCTATATACTGATAGTACACAGGCATATATCTATATACTGATAGTACACAGGCATATATCTATACACTGATAGTACACAGGCATATATCTATATACTGATAGTACACAGGCGTATATCTATATACTGATAGTACACAGGCATATATCTATATACTGATAGCACACAGCCATATATCTATATACTGATAGTACACAGGTATATATCTATATACTGATAGTACACAGGCATACATGTATATACTGATAGTACACAGGCATATATCTATATACTGATAGTACACAGGCATATATCTATACACTGATAGCACACAGGCATATATCTATATACTGATAGTACACAGGCATATATCTATATACTGATAGTACACAGGCATATATCTATATACTGTTAGTACACAGGCATATATCTATATACTGATAGCACACAGGCATATATCTATACACTGATAGTACACAGGCATATATCTATATACTGATAGTACACAGGCATATATCTATATACTGATAGCACACAGGCATATATCTATATACTGATAGTACACAGGCATATATCTATATACTGATAGCACACAGGCATATATCTATACACTGATAGTACACAGGCCTATATCTATATACTGATAGTACACAGGCATATATCTATATACTGATAGTACACAGGCATATATCTATACACTGATAATACACAGGCATATATCTATATACTGATAGTACACAGGCATATATCTATATACTGATAGCACACAGGCATATATCTATATACTGATAGCACACAGGCATATATCTATATACTGATAGTACACAGGCATATATCTATATACTGATATTACACAGGCATATATCTATATACTGATAGTACACAGGCATATATCTATATACTGATAGTACACAGGCCTATATCTATATACTGATAGCACACAGGCATATATCTATATACTGATAGTACACAGGCATATATCTATATACTGATAGTACACAGGCATATATCTATATACTGATAGTACACAGGCATATATCTATATACTGATAGTACACAGCCATATATCTATATACTGATAGTACACAGGCATACATCTATATACTGATAGCACACAGCAATATATCTATATACTGATAATACACAGGCATATATCTATATACTGATAGTACACAGGCATATATCTATATACTGATAATACACAGGCATATATCTATATACTGATAGTACACAGGCATATATCTATATACTGATAGCACACAGGCATATATCTATATACTGATAATACACAGGCATATATCTATATACTGATAGTACACAGGCATATATCTATATACTGATAGCACACAGGCATACATCTATATACTGATAGTACACAGGCATATATCTATATACTGATAGTACACAGGCATATATCTATATACTGATAGTACACAGGCATATATTTATATACTGATAGCACACAGGGATATATCTATATACTGATAGCACACAGGCATATATCTATATACTGATAGTACACAGGCATATATCTATATACTGATAGTACACAGGCATATATCTATATACTGATAGTACACAGGCATATATCTATATACTGATAGCACACAGGCATATATCTATATACTGATAGCACACAGCCATATATCTATATACTGATAGTACACAGGCATATATCTATATACTGATAGTACACAGGCATATATCTATATACTGATAGTACACAGGCATATATCTATATACTGATAGTACACAGCCATATATCTATATACTGATAGCACACAGGCATATATCTATATACTGATAGCACACAGGCATATATCTATATACTGATAGTACACAGGCATATATCTATATACTGATAGCACACAGGCATATATCTATATACTGATAGTACACAGGCATATATCTATATACTGATAGTACACAGGCATATATCTATATACTGATAGCACACAGGCATATATCTATATACTGATAGTACACAGGCATATATCTATATACTGATAGTACACAGGCATATATCTATATACTGATAGTACACAGGCATATATCTATATACTGATAGTACACAGGCATATATCTATATACTGATAGTACACAGGCATATATCTATATACTGATAGTACACAGGCATATATCTATATACTGATAGCACACAGGCATATATCTATATACTGATAGTACACAGGCATATATCTATATACTGATAGTACACAGGCATATATATCTATATACTGATAGTACACAGGCATATATCTATATACTGATAGCAAACAGGCATATATCTATATACTGATAGCACACAGGCATATATCTATATACTGATAGTACACAGGCATATATCTATATACTGATAGTACACAGGCATATATCTATATACTGATAGTACACAGGCATATATCTATACACAGATAGTACACAGGCATATATCTATATACTGATAGTACACAGGCATATATCTATATACTGATAGCACACAGGCATATATCTATATACTGATAGCACACAGGCATATATCTATATACTGATAGTACACAGGCATATATCTATATACTGATAGTACACAGGCATATATCTATACACTGATAGTACACAGGCATATATCTATATACTGATAGTACACAGGCATATATCTATATACTGATAGCACACAGGCATATATCTATATACTGATAGCACACAGGCATATATCTATATACTGATAGTACACAGGCATATATCTATATACTGATAGTACACAGGCATATATCTATATACTGATAGCACACAGGCATATATCTATATACTGATAGTACACAGGCATATATCTATATACTGATAGCACACAGGCATATATCTATATACTGATAGTACACAGCCATATATCTATATACTGATAGTACACAGGCGTATATCTATACACTGATAGTACACAGGCATATATCTATATACTGATAGTACACAGGCATATATCTATATACTGATAGTACACAGGCATATATCTATATACTGATAGTACACAGGCATATATCTATATACTGATAGTACACAGGCATATATCTATATACTGATAGTACACAGGCATATATCTATATACTGATAGCACACAGGCATATATCTATATACTGATAGTACACAGGCATATATCTATATACTGATAGTACACAGGCATATATCTATATACTGATAGTACACAGGCATATATCTATACACTGATAGTACACAGGCATATATCTATATACTGATAGTACACAGGCATATATCTATATACTGATAGCACACAGGCATATATCTATATACTGATAGCACACAGGCATATATCTATATACTGATAGTACACAGGCATATATCTATATACTGATAGTACACAGGCATATATCTATACACTGATAGTACACAGGCATATATCTATATACTGATAGTACACAGGCATATATCTATATACTGATAGCACACAGGCATATATCTATATACTGATAGCACACAGGCATATATCTATATACTGATAGTACACAGGCATATATCTATATACTGATAGTACACAGGCATATATCTATATACTGATAGCACACAGGCATATATCTATATACTGATAGTACACAGGCATATATCTATATACTGATAGCACACAGGCATATATCTATATACTGATAGTACACAGCCATATATCTATATACTGATAGTACACAGGCGTATATCTATACACTGATAGTACACAGGCATATATCTATATACTGATAGTACACAGGCATATATCTATATACTGATAGTACACAGGCATATATCTATATACTGATAGTACACAGGCATATATCTATATACTGATAGCACACAGGCATATATCTATATACTGATAGTACACAGGCATATATCTATATACTGATAGTACACAGGCATATATCTATATACTGATAGCACACAGGCATATATCTATATACTGATAGCACACAGGCATATATCTATATACTGATAGTACACAGGCATATATCTATATACTGATAGTACACAGGCATATATCTATATACTGATAGTACACAGGCATATATCTATATACTGATAGCACACAGGCATATATCTATATACTGATAGCACACAGGCATATATCTATATACTGATAGTACACAGGCATATATCTATATACTGATAGTACACAGGCGTATATCTATACACTGATAGTACACAGGCATATATCTATATACTGATAGCACACAGGCATATATCTATATACTGATAGTACACAGGCATATATCTATATACTGATAGCACACAGGCATATATCTATACACTGATAGCACACAGGCATATATCTATATACTGATAGTACACAGGCATACATGTATATACTGATAGTACACAGGCATATATCTATATACTGATAGTACACAGGCATATATCTATATACTGATAGTACACAGCCATATATCTATATACTGATAGTACACAGGCATATATCTATATACTGATAGTACACAGGCATATATCTATACACTGATAGTACACAGGCATATATCTATATACTGATAGTACACAGGCATATATCTATATACTGATAGTACAGAGGCATATATCTATATACTGATAGTACACAGGCATATATCTATATACTGATAGTACACAGGCATATATCTATATACTGATAGTACACAGGCATATATCTATATACTGATAGCACACAGGCATATATCTATATACTGATAGCACACAGGCATATATCTATATACTGATAGCACACAGGCATATATCTATATACTGATAGCACACAGGCATATATCTATATACTGATAGCACACAGGCATATATCTATATACTGATAGTACACAGCCATATATCTATATACAGATAGTACACAGGCATACATCTATATACTGATAGCACACAGGCATACATCTATATACTGATAGTACACAGGCATATATCTATATACTGATAGTACACAGGCATATATCTATATACTGATAGTGCACAGGCATATATCTATATACTGATAGTACACAGGCATATATCTATATACTGATAGTACAAGGCATATATCTATATACTGACAGTACACAGGCATATATCTATACACTGATAGCACACAGGCATATATCTATACACTGATAGTACACAGGCCTATATCTATATACTGATAGCACACAGGCATATATCTATATACTGATAGCACACAGGCATATATCTATATACTGATAGTACACAGGCATATATCTATACACTGATAATACACAGGCATATATCTATATACTGATAGTACACAGGCATATATCTATATACTGATAGTACACAGGCATATATCTATACACTGATAATACACAGGCATATATCTATATACTGATAGTACACAGGCATATATCTATATACTGATAGCACACAGGCATATATCTATACACTGATAGCACACAGGCATATATCTATACACTGATAGTACACAGGCCTATATCTATATACTGATAGCACACAGGCATATATCTATATACTGATAGTACACAGGCATATATCTATATACTGATAGTACACAGGCATATATCTATACACTGATAGCACACAGGCATATATCTATATACTGATAGTACACTGGCATATATCTATATACTGATAGTACACAGGCATATATCTATATACTGATAGTACACAGGCATATATCTATACACTGATAATACACAGGCATATATCTATATACTGATAGTACACAGGCATATATCTATATACTGATAGTACACAGGCATATATCTATATACTGATAGTACACAGGCATATATCTATATACTGATAGTACACAAGCATATATCTATATACTGATAGTACACAGGTATATATCTATATACTGATAGCACACAGGCATATATCCATATACTGATAGCACACAGGCATATATCTATACACTGATAGAACACAGGCATATATTAGTACACAGCCATATATCTATATACTGATAGCACACAGGCATATATCTATATACTGATAGTACACAGGCATATATCTATATACTGATAGTACACAGGCGTATATCTATATACTGATAGTACACAGGCGTATATCTATATACTGATAGTACACAGGCGTATATCTATATACTGATAGTACACAGGCGTATATCTATATACTGATAGTACACAGGCGTATATCTATATACTGATAGTACACAGGCATATATCTATATACAGATAGTACACAGGCATATATCTATACACTGATAGTACAGAGGCATATATCTATATACTGATAGTACACAGGCATATATCTATATACTGATAGTACACAGGCATATATCTATATACTGATAGCACACAGGCATATATCTATATACTGATAGCACACAGTCATATATCTATATACTGATAGCACACAGGCATATATCTATATACTGATAGTACACAGGCCTATATCTATATACTGATAGTACACAGGCATATATCTATACACTGATAGCACACAGGCATATATCTATATACTGATAGCACACAGGCATATATCTATATACTGATAGCACACAGGCATATATCTATATACTGATAGTACACAGGCCTATATCTATATACTGATAGTACACAGGCATATATCTATACACTGATAGTACACAGGCGTATATCTATATACTGATAGTACACAGGCGTATATCTATATACTGATAGTACACAGGCATATATCTATATACTGATAGTACACAGGCATATATCTATATACTGATAGTACACAGGCATATATCTATACACTGATAGTACACAGGCATATATCTATATACTGATAGTACACAGGTATATATCTATATACTGATAGTACACAGGCATATATCTATATACTGATAGTACACAGGCATATATCTATATACTGATAGTACACAGGCATATATCTATATACTGATAGAACACAGGCATATATTAGTACACAGGCATATATCTATATACTGATAGCACACAGGCATATATCTATATACTGATAGTACACAGGCATATATCTATATACTGATAGTACACAGGCATACATCTATATACTGATAGTACACAGGCATACATCTATACACTGATAGTACACAGGCATATATCTATATACTGATAGCACACAGCCATATATCTATATACTGATAGTACACAGGCATATATCTATATACTGATAATACACAGGCATATATCTATATACTGATAGTACACAGGCATATATCTATATACTGATAATACACAGGCATATATCTATACACTGATAGTACACAGGCATATATCTATATACTGATAGCACACAGGCATATATCTATATACTGATAGCACACAGGCATATATCTATATACTGATAGTACACAGGCATATATCTATACACTGATAGTACACAGGCATATATCTATATACTGATAGTACACAGGCATATATCTATATACTGATAGTACACAGGCATATATCTATATACTGATAGTACACAGGCATATATCTATATACTGATAGCACACAGGCATATATCTATATACTGATAATACACAGGCATATATCTATATACTGATAGTACACAGGCATATATCTATATACTGATAGTACACAGGCATATATATACTGATAGCACACAGGCATATATCTATATACTGATAGTACACAGGCATATATCTATATACTGATAGCACACAGGCATATATATACTGATAGCACACAGGCATATATCTATATACTGATAGTACACAGGCATATATCTATATACTAATAGTACACAGGCATATATCTATATACTGATAGTACACAGGCATATATTTATATACTGATAGCACACAGGGATATATCTATATACTGATAGCACACAGGCATATATCTATATACTGATAGTACACAGGCATATATCTATATACTGATAGTACACAGGCATATATCTATATACTGATAGTACACAGGCATATATCTATATACTGATAGCACACAGGCATATATCTATATACTGATAGCACACAGCCATATATCTATATACTGATAGTACACAGGCATATATCTATATACTGATAGTACACAGGCATATATCTATATACTGATAGTACACAGGCATATATCTATATACTGATAGTACACAGCCATATATCTATATACTGATAGCACACAGGCATATATCTATATACTGATAGTACACAGGCATATATCTATATACTGATAGTACACAGGCATATATCTATACACTGATAGTACACAGGCATATATCTATATACTGATAGTACACAGGCATATATCTATATACTGATAGCACACAGGCATATATCTATATACTGATAGCACATAGGCATATATCTATATACTGATAGCACACAGGCATATATCTATATACTAATAGTACACAGGCATATATCTATATACTGATAGCACACAGGCATATATCTATATACTGATAGCACACAGGCATATATCTATATACTGATAGCACACAGGCATATATCTATATACTGATAGTACACAGGCATACATCTATATACTGATAGTACACAGGCATATATCTATATACTGATAGCACACAGGCATATATCTATATACTGATAGCACACAGGCATATATCTATATACTGATAGCACACAGGCATATATCTATATACTGATAGTACACAGGCATATATCTATATACTGATAGTACACAGGCATATATCTATACACTGATAGCACACAGGCATATATCTATACACTGATAGTACACAGGCCTATATCTATATACTGATAGCACACAGGCATATATCTATATACTGATAGCACACAGGCATATATCTATATACTGATAGTACACAGGCATATATCTATACACTGATAATACACAGGCATATATCTATATACTGATAGTACACAGGCATATATCTATATACTGATAGTACACAGGCATATATCTATACACTGATAATACACAGGCATATATCTATATACTGATAGTACACAGGCATATATCTATATACTGATAGTACACAGGCATATATCTATATACTGATAGTACACAGGCATATATCTATATACTGATAGTACACAGGCATATATGAACATACTGATAGTACACAGGCATATATCTATACACTGATAGTACACAGGCATATATCTATATACTGATAGTACACAGGCATATATCTATACACTGATAGTACACAGGCCTATATCTATATACTGATAGCACACAGGCATATATCTATATACTGATAGCACACAGGCATATATCTATACACTGATAGTACACAGGCATATATCTATATACTGATAGTACACAGGCATATATCTATATACTGATAGTACACAGGCATATATCTATACACTGATAGTACACAGGCATATATCTATATACTGATAGTACACAGGCGTATATCTATATACTGATAGTACACAGGCATATATCTATATACTGATAGCACACAGCCATATATCTATATACTGATAGTACACAGGTATATATCTATATACTGATAGTACACAGGCATACATGTATATACTGATAGTACACAGGCATATATCTATATACTGATAGTACACAGGCATATATCTATACACTGATAGCACACAGGCATATATCTATATACTGATAGTACACAGGCATATATCTATATACTGATAGTACACAGGCATATATCTATATACTGTTAGTACACAGGCATATATCTATATACTGATAGCACACAGGCATATATCTATATACTGATAGTACACAGGCATATATCTATATACTGATAGTACACAGGCATATATCTATATACTGATAGCACACAGGCATATATCTATATACTGATAGCACACAGGCATATATCTATACACTGATAGTACACAGGCATATATCTATATACTGTTAGTACACAGGCATATATCTATATACTGATAGCACACAGGCATATATCTATATACTGATAGTACACAGGCATATATCTATATACTGATAGCACACAGGCATATATCTATACACTGATAGTACACAGGCATATATCTATATACTGTTAGTACACAGGCATATATCTATATACTGATAGCACACAGGCATATATCTATATACTGATAGTACACAGGCATATATCTATATACTGATAGTACACAGGCATATATCTATATACTGATAGCACACAGGCATATATCTATATACTGATAGCACACAGGCATATATCTATACACTGATAGTACACAGGCATATATCTATATACTGATAGTACACAGGCATATATCTATATACTGATAGTACACAGGCATATATCTATACACTGATAGTACACAGGCATATATCTATATACTGATAGTACACAGGCGTATATCTATATACTGATAGTACACAGG